>NC_088866.1:47192489-47212489 GCF_032884065.1 Artemia franciscana | reverse complement strand
AGATTGCATTGAATTTGTGAAGTAAAAGTTCTCTAAATCAGGTATAATAATCCAGGAGACTGCAACATTCATCATGGCCACTGGCTGAAAAGTCGTACAACTGATGAAGAAGGTTTAGCTCTGCTAGAACTGAGTCTTGCTTATGGCCTCGAATGGCTTGTTAAATTTGACACTTATATTGGCTCTAATGTATCATCCCGGTTTGACCTCTTCTTAACTGATGACTCAGATTCCTTTAGTGTTGAAAGCTATCCTTTGGCAGCAATCATGTAGCAGTTATAGCTCGTGGAAATCTGAGAATAACTCCACCTGTAAAGCACGAGCGGATCTACAGAAGAAACTGAAATGATCTACAGCAATCTACAGCATAAACTGGGATGGTCTGCGAAAACTTCTTATCGGCAAAGAGGTTTCGCAGAGAAAAATATATACTTTTTTCTTTTAAAAAGTAAATTTTTAAAAGAAGCCCCAGGTAAAGCACTTTACAAAAAGCGGTTACAGAGGCCATTGAGCAATTCGTCCCATAAAAACAGTAAGTCTCATCTCGAGACAAGTCTTGGCTCAATGCTGCTTGTGGAAAGGCAACCAAGTCGAGATAAAAGGCTCACAAGAAATGGCGTTTGACTGAATCCGACGAAGACCGGGCTGCTTTTATTAGCGCTCTAAACGAGTCTGTTAGAGCTGTACATCAAGCTAGAGCTGATTACAAACACAAAATTTGAAAACAAACTGAAAAGTGCCCCTGTAAAGTGGTGGTGAAGGGTCGTCAAAGAAGCTCAAAGTCATCTAAATCAACGTCAATTCTCTCGCTTCATGTTGGAGGGACCGATGTCAGCTGGATGTCACCAAAGCTTCAGAACCTGACATGATTCCCAATCTCATCCTAAAAAGATGTACCCCTGAACTTTCTGGCCCCCTCGCCTCTCTATATAGAAAATGCTTTGCAGCAGGATCATTCCCGAAAGCCGATAGTTCGTGGTTTACTTTCACCCAAAGGACCCCCTTATGGCTAAGAATCGAAAGTACCAAAAAATGGTTGTTATTTTTAAGGTACATAGCGACACCACCTTCACCAACAGTCGAGTTTCTCGAGTTTTCGTGATCCAGCCTTAGCGGAGTGTAACCAGGAATGTTGACTTCACGATCAATGACGCCAGAATTCAGTTTGGTCTCGAATACGAAGATGAGAGAAGGGGAGACATCATTCATCATATGCTGTAGGTGATCCAACTTGGATTGGAGACTACGTACATTGTATTGGGTAACAGTAAACGTATCCATAAGAATTTTATTGGGACGTGCATTTGGTCGTCTACAGGAAGGAAGTCCTATCTGATGCTATTTTTTCCATTTAAAAACTTGGTAAATACCAGCTGAATGGGTAGTTGGCCCAAACAGCCGGCAAAAAGAACTCCAAAGACAGACATTGTCTCATAAGATAATGAGCAGTCATAAAACCTAATACTTAACCACAGCGAGGGTGATGGTGACCCCAAGAGGGGTAGGAGTTGACACCGTGTGGTACCTACCACTCTCTAGCTCTGTAGGCAGGGGCGCCAACTCCTGAGTGGTTTTCCAGAGCACACCACCGCATAACCAACATGTAGAGGCCATTGTCCAAATCTGGATCTTCTGCCCTATTCCGCAGTTGTCTTCCTGGAGAGAATCCTCCCACGATGGTATCCTGCATTACCATACAATTTAACCCATTGCTGTAAGAAGGTTCGCAACTAACGGGACGTGTCCATACACGCCGGCAGGCCCTGCTCAGTGTGCATTAGTGGGGCCTTCTTCCTCTTCCACCTGTATTTATGGCCCCCGGGCAAGGGTACCCCATTTTCAATTTATGGACCCCCATGGGCTAGGTACCCCTTGGTACCTACTCAGAGAGCAGAAGCGTTCACCTTACTAATTTCTGAGAATCACAGATTTAAGGGACCTTAGTGATGTGATAAAGAAGCATGATGTACTCTTTTCCTGAACTATAGAAAAGCATGAACATTTTCGAAGTAAGTATGTTTATCACATTGGTATATGCTTCATTGCCTAATTTCAGTGAAATAAAGGGCTATCTGGCAATTGGCAACGGGCCCAATATTCATTTTTCATGTATGTTGCAAGTCTAATTCAGCGACCCTAATCTGTAGTAAAATTAAAGACCACAGTTTTTACTAATGAAAGTTAAGAGGTAAGTTAGAACTGAAAACGAAGAGAAAGTATTCTGTATGTGAAAAGCACTCCCGCCCCTCTTCCACCATTCTTTGCACTGAAGTGTGATTTTTTTTTATATTGCTTTAGGACCAAATGCTCTAATACAAGAGTTTTCATCTCATTTCAAGTTTTTTTTATTTCTGTTTTTTTTTGCGCATTGGTGCCTCCGTGGCCCAATTACATTAACGATCTAGGTTTCCATCAGATCAGAAAATAAATAGGTCGTTTTTGGGAGTCCCTGCCCCAAACAAGAATTATTTAGTCTATTAGTTTCTCCTTAATCCAGGTACTTACGGCTTAAGTTTCAGGCCGTTCAGAAAGAGGTTTGCTGCCACTTTTTGGAGGTCCATTTTTCAGGTGAACCAATATAATTTTTTTCTTGAATTTTAATTTTATTATAAAAAAAAAAATCTTGGCTCATGCCCTCAGTCTTATTTTTTGTGTATGACGGTACCTTTGCTAAGGAACTTCTGGTTTAAAGTTTAAAGCTCCTTGGAGAATTTTTTTTGCCCTTTTTCAGCAGATGGAATAGTAGTTTTTTCTTTTTTTTTCTTGTGCATTGGCCCCAACTGACTTTAAGGACTTGCGGTTATAAGTTTGGGTTGATGAAATTAAAGGTCTTTCTCCATTTTTGGGCCTTATTTTTAGGGAACTATACTCCCAATCTTATTTTTTTTTCATTAGCTTCCCAATGACCATGGACTTACGACTGTAAGTTTAAAACTGATCAGAGACAGCAAGTTTTTCGGCCTACTTCTGGGCTCAAAGCACCCTGCCTCCACCGCAAAATGTGGCTCCTCTTAGCCCAGGGAACTATTTTTGAAAGTTCGGAGCCAATTTAGCACTCAGGATCAAGCATCCCGTCTCCCCTTTTTACCATAAGATATATCAGTAAACAATTTGCATATTTAATAGCTTTTGCCACAGGGGCTGTGGGGCTCATGTCTTCCCGGGGGAGGGGCACTTATACGACTATTCTGAGGAAAATGATTCTCCGGAAATTTTATCGGATGTCTTGGGGGACTATGAAGGGGCTGGGTAGTAAAAAAGGCGTAGGAGGAGGGTTGGTTTTTCCCTTCTCAATCACCTACAATCCTTCGAAATGACGCTAGAACAAATGAGCCTAACGAACGAGCCACTTCCAAAGTTCCACGACCACGCCTTATATGCAAAAGTTTCGAAAAAAAATAGTACACTTGAGGAACGTAACTCTTAATCAAGGCAGTACTAGAGCAATGAAGATTAAGAATATATTGGTATTGACATTTATTTATTTTTTTTATGAACTGCATACACCTTTAGGAACGAATAAAAACAATTTCTTTGCAAACAGTGACAAGATAGTGTATTTCATTTAATCGTTTTACTCTCAACATTGATTACTTAAAGTTTATGGTGTAGGGAAACAGGTAATATAAATTAACTGATGAACAGTCATCAAAAGACAGTCAACCAACATTGCCGTCCCGGCTGAGTGGTTGGCGCACTAGCGCGGGAATCCTGTGTCCAAGGGGCACGGGTTCAATCCCAGTTGTGACAAGTTATTTAGTTTGGGATGGGGGTCAGTGGCGTGACTCTGTAAGCTCAGCCACAGTCGACCCAGCTCTATATGGGTATCTGAAGAAATCTGGAGAAGGTAAGCACGAAGGGTGTGCGAAAGCTCAGGATGGTTGGCTCCCAACAATTGCACTTCCTGGCTGAAGGGCCATGAAATGGAGATCAGCACCGCCGGTTTGGACCTTAAGGGTCTAGTGCCGTCTTACTTACTTACTTACTTTTAACTAACATTAAATCACGTTACATTGAGTTAACTATCCATAACGTAAATGTTTTAAGGAATATCTTAAAGTGGCAATGTAAAGTCATGCCTGTACGCAGAAGGCAAGAATACCTCCAAGACTGACCAGAGGGACTTCTCGAATCCCCTAAAAAGGTAGTCTAAGGATATACTGTTTTGTTATTAGCTGCTAAGACTTGTTCTCATTTGTGTGTGATGTCAATACGTTGATAGCAGTGATGATTATTTTTAAATTTGTAGATTTTTAGTGCTATTGCCGGGGAGCTTAGAAAATACGAAGAACCTAGAAGAAAAGATGATTTTATTACATCCATTGAAGATAAAAAAAATGGAAAGAAATTGAGCCATTTGATTCATATGAGACACTGGAACCCTTTATTTGGGATGAAGATATGTCGGAAGAAGATAAGGGTGTGCCTTACTGGGCTAAATATTGTTATTTGCATGTTATACTGCCTTTGTAGTCTGGGCTGTAGTCTGGTTGAGTTTTGTTTTTTCTTTTCGTTAATTTTGACTTATATTGTTATTAAAACTTCACTGAAAACAGCATAAAGTACCAGGGTCAGCGAAAGTCAAACTTGATTATTTGACATAGTTAACTGAAACCAAATCGTAATTAAGTTTCGTAATTTTTTTTAACCCGTCAAAAATTATGTTCAGATACATATGTGTTAAGTTTTAACAGGTTGGGCAAAAGTTTCGTCAGGGGGTTCAAACCTGCCGCCTTCCCTGGCTACGGCCTTGTATTGAACCCTGTTTTTAATCTATCATTGCTGCTGCTGAATTTGCCACTGTTTATCACATGAATTTTTGCCCTATGCGCCACCGATGGCTCTGGAGGAACTAAGGTAAGGTCTAAGGTATCACATGAAACAATTACCAAAATCACCGTGTCCGCCTTATCTTGAAGTATCCGAAACGTAATTTCGCAGAGGACTTTAAAGGGTCTCGAAATTTCAACCACTTTGAATTCTGGCTAAAAGAAAATGGGAAATCAATACGACTTAGATTTATGGTGATTTAACACGGAGAGATGGAAATTAAATACTACTTGCGCCGCTTAGGGTGTAGTACCTAAAGACATTATTAAAATAGTGGAACATTTCAAAGAGAATTCAATATTTGATATGCTTATTCTAAAGGCTATAAATTTGAATTTATCTACAAGGGACGATTAATTTTTGCATTTTTTTTAATACTTTTTGATATCTATAAATCTAAAGAAATCCAGTTAATCAAAACAAATTTCTCGTTAAATGTCTAAAAGCGCTTTTGCCTCTCCTGCAGAATCCAATTAGATGGATTGAACACTTATGCATAAAAGTGCGGATGTAGCTCACCCATTTATGATTTTTTGAATACCCCCCCCCTAAAAAACGGCAACAGCTCATAGTTATGAAGCTATGTGTTTTGGTTCTTGTTTTTAACAACAAAGCCTTAAGGCCTTGGCTACTGTCTAAAATAATAAAATTTTGTCACGACATGTTTTGAAAAGTCTGAAAAGTAGCTGTGTCTCGACTAATAGTAGCTCCTAGGTTTCTTTGTGTGAGTGAGGTGTACGTAAGAATATTGTTTTCATGCCGCTTTATGCGTAGTAAATATGTTTTCCTGAACATACTATGGTATAGTGCAATAATGGTGTTTTTTTCCTGATAATCCCTAAATATTAAACCAAGCTGTTGGTTGTTCAGTTTTCCTTTTTTTAAGTGACTTTTTGAGGACCTATCAACTCTTATTTTTTGTATTTAAAGGAAAGAAAAATAGTGAAAAGCAAAAAAAGTAAACCAAGTGAATGAGCAATTATTAAACCCAGCTGCTGGCTGTTCATTGCTCCTTTTTTTTTGCTTCTTTTTTCAGACCTTTCACTTCCTTTTTTTAGAAAGAAAAACAGGAAAAAACTAAAAAGTAAGTCGGTGAATGAGTAATAATTAACCAAGCTGTTGGCTGTTCAGTACTTTCAGTACAGGAAAAGCAAAACATTAAATCAGTGAATGAGTAATAATTAAACCAAGCTGTTGGCTGTTCAGTATTTTTTTTGTTTATTTCTAGCTACTTCTTTTTTTTAGCTACTATTTAATTTTTTGTATTTGAGGGAAAGAAAAACAACAAAAAGCCAAAAAAGTAAACCACGTGAATAAGTAATAATTAAGCGAAGCCTTTGACAGTTCAGTGCTCTTTTTTCGTTTTATTTTTAGCTACTGTTTGAAGACCTTTCATATCTTTTTTTTTGTATTTGAGGGGAAAAAAACCACAAAAAGCGAAAAAAGGAAGCCAATTGAACGAGTAATAATACAAATACACTATGATTAGGAGCAATTTCTAACGCTAATATACCTCCATTATGAGGACAAATTTGGCTTTTTTTTCTAACTATATCACTTCGGTCTCTATCCATTTGGATTTGAAATTTGAATTTTGATTTGAGATTTGAGTTTTGTTAGTATTTCGATAAAATATTCTTATGATTAAAAATTTGCAATTAATAGACAACAAATTAGATTTTGATTTATGAATATCTATCATTGTTTATGCTATATAACAAAAGAATAAAAAACAAACACAAAAAATAAAAAAAACACAAAGAAATAAATAAACACAAAAGAATCAAAAACAAGAATAAAAGAATAAATACAAAAGAATAAAAAATTCATTTCAAAAAGTTTGTTCCAAAGCTGGTTGACTGCTTAATTGAATCGTACCTGTTGGTCATTGTTCTCTCAAATAAAAGAAGATAAAGCAAAATTAGCAAAATCCATGACCCGATAGTGATAACCAAGATTGCACCTAGTATTTTCTTACTAGCAACATCTAAATAAGTAAATAAAATCGGTGTTTGCCGTTTCTTACCCTCTAAAAATAGTATGAGAGAAAGCTGTATTCATATGTTATATGCTCAGTGTATTTTGAATGTAAAAACACTGATCACACTCACAGAAATAGCTGAAAAAACTTAAAAAAAAATTATTCAAGGTCATTTTTAATCGATTCATTTCAAAAGAATATCGATTGCGTAGTCTTTTTTTTCAGTTTACTTTGATTTAGTTTTTTCTTTTCTAGTTTTTCCTTTCTTATTTTTTTAGTTTTTCCTTATTTTTAGTTTTTTTTTAGTTTTTCTTTTTCTTAGTTTCTTCTTTTCTTTTATTTTTTTTCTTTTTTTTGTTATTTTCTTTTTCAGTTTTTTATTTTTTTATTCTTTCTTTTTAGGTTTTTTAGTTTTTTTCCTTTTTTTAGTTTTCTTTTCTTTTTTATTTTTTCATTTTTTTTTATAGAAGACAGTTTTTAATTATTTTAAATTTCTTTTTTTTTATATATTGACGTCATACTTAGTGAAAGACAGACGGACGGAATGACGGACAGACACTACATCTTTTTTATATATACAGATGGATCTGGGCTTAGTTTTGGAATTGTTGGAGGTCGAAGCACTGGCGTGGTTGTCAAAACCGTTCTACCTAAAGGTGTGGCCGACAGGGTAAGTTATATTTGAAACTATTCAGTGTTTCCACATTGGGTGTATTTGCGCTATTATGGTATTTTTAAAAGGTGATTTTTGCATTAAATTCTTCTAATACATGGGTTATTTAAACCGATTATTTCTTAATTGAACAACTGTCATTGTATTTTAGCTGAAAAAAATCGAGCTTCTGGCAATTTGTTCAAACCCGAGAACGACTATTTTGCCTCATCACCCCCTCCAGAGCAAATCTCGTCCCGAAAGTGTCAATCCGATCCCCCTACCCTTAAACAAAACAGAGCAGACTCTTCAAAACTAATAACTTTGGGAAAAACTCCTTTATAAAGAGAGAATTTCCCGCCCTTCTCTTACATCATTTTTTATCTATTTAGACAAATAATATATTTACCGAAATAATATAGTTTATCGAAAACTATATTTTACATGTACAAGATTGATCAATGACGTCATAAGCCTAGATTGTATCCAGGTTGCAGTGGTAGATGCCGTTACTTTAGATAATTCTTGGATCTTAGTGTGTTCAGACTTAAAAAGTACAATTGAAGATTCTATACATAGATTATCTATACATAATTTTCCATACATAAAAAATTATAAAGTCTATTTTTTTTCTGTTTTTCCTTTTATTTGTCTCACTATCCCTTGAGAGGCTCAATTTTACATGGGGGATTTTTTTACGGGGTAATTGTCCAACGGGAGAGGGGGGGGGGAGGGAGAATGACACGGAAATACATCCTCTTTAAGTATATTTTTAATGAAGCCCTTTTTGCTGAAAATATAAAAAAATATGACGGGAAATTTACTTTTGGCTGATGATAGCTTAAAAATGCATTAAAAGTGCAACAAATATGGAAACAACTTGCAAAAAATTGTTTCCTCCACACTTTAGCCACTTCTTTGCTAGGCATGTAGCTACAGAGTGTTGCCACCGTTTCACCACTTTGAGATAGTGTGGTTGACTTCCCAAGGATACACTAAAGAAGGATATACATCTTCAACGGCCCAAACCGAACCATCGCCGTGCTAAGAGAGAGTCTTGGCTGTCATCTTGATTCCCATTTAGGTAATCCCAGGCAGACGTGCAACTCTAACTAGCAACTTTTATTATATACTAGCTGTTGGGTTGGCAACTCGCGCCACCCCAACATCTAGTTGGTGGGCGCGCTTCGTGCCCCCCCCAAGCCCCCCCCCGCGCGCGTAAGTCATTACGCGCCATATTAGTTACGCGCCATTGTAGTTGTGTCCCTGTGCCCCACCTGTGAATATAGATAGATATACATACATATATATATATATATATATATATATATATATATATATATATATATATATATATATATATATATATATATATATGTGTATATATATATATAATATATATATATATATATATATATATATATATATATATATATATGTGTATATATATATATATATATATATATATATATATATATATATATATATATATATATATATATATATATATATATATATATATATATATATATATATATATATATATATATATATATATATATATATATATATATATATATATATATATATATATATATATGTTTTTAACTACGTAAAACTTGCGAATATACAACATTCTTCGCTGTCCCATTGTCTGTACATATAAATAGATTGTCAGGTTTACCGACTCATGAACATGCAACATATAATTAACAATCCGTATTCAGATCTTTACCTCATTATTCTAATGATTGCCCGTGAGCTTTGTTGATGGTGATTGCTAATGAAACATTCCCTGTGTCCCCATCGTCATTTATATATCCCCCCTGTGCCCCCGGCGTCACCGTCGCAGTTGAGTCCCTATGTCCCAGTCGTCATTTATAGTCGACAAACATGACGTCAGTCGATACACAAACATCACGTCAGTCGACACACACGTCCCAATCGTCATTTGTGTCCCGGTGTCCCAGTCTGTAATTTCTCTTTGAGTGTCCCGGTCGTCATTTTATTCCCTGTGTCCTGGTCTGTATATACATTAGTTTTTGTATTGGTATATGATGAAGTTTTTACCTTTTTAGTTTTTTTTATTTTTATTTTTTTTAATTTTCTTTTTCTCCTTTATTTTTCAGTTTTTTTTATTAGTTTTTAGTTTTTTTCTTTTTAGTTTTTTTTTTTTGTAGTTTTTTCCTTTTTTTGTTTTTTTTTAGTTTTTTTTTCTTTTTTAGTTTTTACTTTTTTACCTTTATTTTAGTTTTTAGCTTTTTTAGTTTTTTTTAGTATTTTCTTTTTAGTTTTTTTTGTAGTTTTTACCTTTTTTAGTTTTTTTCTTCTTTTGTATTAATGCTAAAGCCAAGGTTCGAACCTGGAACCTCTCGGACCTAGAACCTGCAACATAACGCTTTACCAACTCAGCTACTTCGGCTTGAATACATTCGTTTTTGAAATGGTATATGATGAAATAATTCAGACGTCATATGCGGACAGACAGACAGACACACAAACAAACAGCTTATTTTTATATACAAGCTGTTGGGGTGGCACCTAGTTGGTGGGGTATCTTCGCGCCCCCCAAGCCCCCGCGTGCGCGTAAGTCGTTACGTGCCATATTAGTTACGCGCCATTGTAGTTGTGTCCCTGTGTACCACCTATGAATATAGATAAATTTATATATGTGTTTTGAACTACGTAAAACTTGCGAATATACAAAATTCTTGGCTTTCCCATGGTCTGTGCATATACAAAGCCTTATGTACTTATAATGACGTCATATGCAAACGCTCTTTTTACAAACAAACAAACATGCATACACACAAATCGTTTTTATATAGATAGATAGATAGATAGATACAATACAAATTAACTGCGTAAAACTTGTGAATATACAACATTCTTCGCTGTTCAATTGTCGCTGCATATAAATAGATTGTCAGGTTTACCGACCCTCGAACATGCAACGTACAATTGTCCATGGGAAAAACAATCAGTTTTAAGATCTATACCACATTTTTCTAATGATTGACCTTGAGCTTTGTTGATGGTGATTGCAAATGCTAATCGAATTGGGAATTGCAATCTTTTAAATTGAAAAGGCTGATCCGTTGGAATCATGGGAATGCGAGGAATAAGAACAGCCTAACCCTCAAAAGGCCCTGTCAAGATTGTGGCCTCTATTACGTTTTCCATTGTTTTTTTACGGCAAGTCGCGTGCCATTGCAAAGCTTTGGTGGGTTTATGTTACGTAACAATATTATTGGTACGCCTATTTTTAGTTTTAGCACGTGTGGTGGAAACCCTGAAAGATCCACGGAATTTAAAAATTCAGATGGATAATTAACCGCCTTATTTGGTTCCAAAACTGTGTCGACTGACTTGTAAAGGACTGCCTGGTCTCGAATCTTGGTCAAAACAATATTGTTGATTTCGTGGACGTCTATATTTTTGTGGTGCAAAAATCGCTCTTTCACTTAGCCATTTATTATTTTTATAATTGTTTAGAATATTCGGAAATACTTTTTCAATCAATTCATTTTTGGACGTCACTAAATTACAGAATTCAGCAGGTAGTTGTATACGTCCTGAAACTGAGTCTACTGAGAGCTTTCCGTTTCCAATTGCCAGCAATTGATCTGAAAATCTTTGACCAGAGTCATCGTTTTGCAATCGGACACGCATATTTGTAGTTAATTTTAATGTCTTTACGTGTGCCCATAAATTAGAATTTTTCAGGCAAGCATTCATCTCGTCTGCAGGGGTTGATCTAGGTATTATAGGTAATGTTTGCCTGAAATCTCCCGCAAGCAATATTAATGTGCTGCCAAAGAGTTTTGAATTCTCTCGCAATTCTTTCAAACATTGATCCAGAGCCTCGAGCGATTTTTTGTGTGCCATTGTGCACTCGTCCCAAATAATAAGTTTGCATTGCTGCAATACTTTACCCATCGCAGATGATTTGGAATATTGCACGTGGGAGTTTCTGTAGAATGCAAATTCAGAGGCAATTTCAAAGCTGAATGAGCAGTTCTTCCACCAGGCAGCAACGTTGCGGCTATTCCGGACGACGCAATTACCAACGCTATATCATTTTTTGATCGAATTGATGCCAGAATCAGTTTTATCGCAAACGTTTTACCAGTACCTCCTGGCGCATCCAAAAAGAAAATTTCTCCAACGTTGTTATCGACACAATGCATTATCGTATTATAAATGTCTTTTTGTTCCGTCGTTAACTTGGAAATGCTATTTTGTACATACGACAATAGATCACTCGTACTGTAACTTTGTTCACGATCCAATTCTACACATGTCGAAACAGCAGCGGTACGATTAGGTGAAGGCATTCCCAAATCCTGAAGAGGTTTGTTTGCCACACATACGCACAAATCTTCTATAATAACTAAAGTGTAGTTATAAATTTCTGATGTAAAATCAAAAGTCATATCTGACGTCTCTAACCGTTTTCGATGGAGTATATCTTCGGACATTTTCGATTTATATTTTCCCCATAACTCTGTGGGAGCTGAAGGAGAGCAAGTTGTTAGTATGATTCCAAACAATGCACGAATTTGACTTTGAGTTGACGTTTTGCACGCGTCATTCATGCAGTTATTCCAGTGTTGGTCATTCTCCAATAAATTTAGAGCTTGGCATGCACTACGGTAAGTGTCATGTATAGTACCGTTTACAGTTCTCAAATACTCAAAGGACGTCGGACCGGGTACATTCACCAAAAGCAGGCGTAGAAAGAAGCATTCATGTTGGTTGGGGTGAACGGTGTAGAGTCTTCCTATCGTGGTATCTTTGAAGATGGTAGGCTGGCCGTCGACTGACTTACCCTGTTTTCGACGTTCAAATACTTTATTTTTAGTATTCCACGTGTAATGAAGGCACTTCAGTATACAGCAGTTTTTTTTGCAAAAGAATCATTATTGCATAGCGAAAAGAAAGCAGTTAACTTTGTATCCAGTGGATTCAGGGTTCTTTGTCGCATGTTGGATTCCGAAAAATAAACACGTTGACCATTCTGTAAATGTACCGCTAAGAGAACAACAGCTGGACTACGTTCATGTATGGGAAATGAAAGAATTCGCCAAACAGCTTCATTACTGCTTATGTATCTTCCAGCCTGATATTGTACGATTTCGTCGATATCTTTGATTTCGGACTGCAAGCCAAAAATTGCCATGTCACTGTCTTTGTTGACGTATTTACATATGTATTTGATTGCCTTTACGGAGTTACAGTATTCAACGTTTATGTGTGCATTAAATGTTTTTGATAATAATGGGGAATATGGAACAACCCACTGGTTATCTACTTCGATGGTGGTACCGTTACGCTTCTTTATTATTGCTGTTTTACCGCCATCTTCAGTAGATCTTCTTCTATATTGTGGGTAACCATCATTGCCATTAATTGTGTTGGCTACTAAAAGTCAAGGATATTGCTTTGTGCACCTTCCTTTGGCCATGCATGGTTTCGTTCAGTGTACCGCAAGGTCCATGTATCATATTTTTTACAACAATATCATATAACCCCTTATGGACATTTTCATCAGGTATTTCAGCGGAAATCACATCATCAATTTCATTAGAAGTAATTTTATAATGTAGCCAGATTAGTATATGTGCGTGTGGCAATCCTCGTTTTTGGCATTCCACTGAGTACATCCAGCATCGCACTGACCCAAACACTTCAAGTTTTACTATGTAGTTTATCAGTGACTTCAACCTTTGCCGGAAGACACGGGCCGTAATGTCATGTCTATGAACCGCGATTGTCCTTGAAGTAAAAGCTGCTGTATCTCGTCCCAAGATTGATTACATGTAAATGTAATAAATAAATCTGGACGACCATTGAGACGAACATACGCAATATCATCTTGAGCATATTCATGCATATGACGGGGACTGCCAGCATATGACGAAGGTGAAATCGTTAATCTTCCAACGTTTGTGGTATTACCGTCATTTACAACTGAATCTCGCAAATGAATGTATTGTTCAGAGCGGAGCTTGGTCTGATTCAGACGGATAAATAGCAAACGTTCTGATTCAATTTTTGCATACATATCAACGATGTATTGGTGAAACAATTGACGGCATTTAAAAATATAATTGTCTTCATCCTTCCGAATCATTAGTCTATAGGAATAATAATGCATTGCACTGCATTTCTTATTCATTTCTTTGTTAGTGGCTGGATTTATCAATTTAATATTGAAGTGATAGCCGTCGGCTCCATCCCAAATAATGATAGGATATTGTAGGGCATCGTAGCATCGATGAGTTTCAGCAATTCTTACCAACTGAGCGTTTCGCTTATGAAGAATAATATCTCGAGGTAAGAACTGATCACCGACCATAACGATTGCCACTTCGTCGATACTTGGAGCATTGTATCTACACACATGTTGGCCAGGAGGCGTTTTGTCAGCGGAAATAAAAATTTTATGCGTATCAGTAGGCATCAAATCGATTGCTATTTTGAACAGACGCACTAAATTATTATTTTCGTGGAAAAGATGTTGCAATTGGGAAACGATTGTCCCTTCAACGTCGGGAGAAATTTCGCAACGTGCATTCAATTCAGAATTTCTATCACTGATTAAGTGCAATTGTAAAAATTTATGATTCTCGCATGAGAATGGTAGAAGGGACCCTGCTCTATGATAAATTTGCCCTTTTACTTTGAAAGTAGGCATAAATTAATCTGGATTTTCGATTTGGGCACCAAACGACGTCATTTGGAAACATGAGTTATATTTTCTGATTTTTGATAAAAACGCTTAGATTCTGACGTAGTTCCAGTAAGCAAAGTCTTCAATGGCTCTGGGGGTGCAGCCAGTTGAGGAAGTTTGACTTTTCCTGAGGCGCAACACATTCCCATTGTTTCACCATTAAATTTCAAGGCCTTGCAGTAGGGACAAATTTTAGATATAGTCCCAATTTGAACACATCTACTATAATCATCGACTGGGCTGTACCTGAATGCCATGCGATAATTTTCACGTTGCTCTTGTGATTCCTCGGCACGCTTTCTTTTGGCATTATCTCTTGAAGCCGCAAGCCTGTTTTCACGTTGCTCTTGTGATTCCTTGGCACGCCTTCTTTTTTCACTTTCTCTTTTAGCAGCAAGTCTGGTTTCGCGTTGATCTGGTAGTTCCTCGACACGCCTTCGTTGACGGAAATTGCACATTGCTAATCTGGCATTATCTCTTGAAGCCGCCAGCCTGTTTTCACGTTGCTCTTGTGATTCCTCGGCACGCTTTCTGTTCTTACTTTCTCTATCAGCCGCAAGCCTGTTTTCTTGCTGTTCTTGTGATTCCTCGGCACGCTTTCTTTTCTTACTTTCTCTATCAGCAGCAAGTTTTTTGGCATAGACTCTTTGAGCAGCTTCCTTGGCTGTTGCCATTGTAGGTTCTTCAGTCATTTTACAATTAAACATTTTTCGTCCACGATCTTCTTACAATTAAAAATTTGTCTTTGAACGAATTTCTTAAATACCTTTAATGACGTCATCGTCATAACAAACATGACGACAACTAACTTCATGACGACATGACGACATGATGACATGCTGTCACTCGACAGACATAACACACATACAACTTATTTATATACATATAGACTATGATACAAGATGATACACTAGTTGATGGTAGACACACTTAACTTTTGGCCAGGCAATGATAAATTAAAGGATCATTTTGTAAATTTTAAAAATATTTATGATGTCTAAATTATAATTTTAATATATTCTGGGCTCCAGCAGTAACTTGCAAACTAGTTAGAGATGATCATTTTCAACATTTAGAAATGGAATGGGCCATATCTCTTAAAACAGTGTCAGATCGAATCAGGAGGTACACTATCACAACCACCTTTTCCGAAAGCCCTATTTGGGAAACTTTGCTTGAACTTCAGTGTTCTGCATTAACGGCATATCTTTGTCTTTTCCCATAGCTAGCGAGACATTGGAGTATTATAGAGAGCTGTTTAAAGGCTCATTTGAGAGGATATCGATTTATTTAAAAACCTTTTGTAATTAAGAAAAATGATCTGTATAGTAGAATCATTTTTTTAAACTGTGTTTCGTTTAAAACTGTAGTACCAAACGATAAGAGTATAGTCTCGTATAGGATGATGAAAAAAAGTATTTTAATCTGTAATATTTTTACTGTGGGTTTTCGATTATTTTTAACTGTAAAACCTTCTAGAGTATGGTACAATATTTGACTTATTTGATTCTCTGAAATTCTTCTCTTACTATTCAAACAAAGAAAAATGCATGCCAGCTTTTTCTTGTTTGTAATCCTGGTTGCAGCGGTAGCTAAGAAATGACCCTGTTTCATGCTAAGAAATACAATAGCCCATAACTCGTAAAAATAGTATCGTATCAAAGCAGGAAGTGCACCATTATAACCGCCTTGTCTGAGACCTCTATATGGGAAACACCCCTGTAGGACGACCCAAAAATTTATTCTTAAGAATTAAGGTATAGTCATGACAGAAGACAGTGTAACATCAAAGATGTTGCTCAATTTTTTAACCATATAAACTTGTTATCATTTTGTGACATTTCAGGTGTTTTGGTTTGGTTTTGTCATTTTGCTATCTATTTGGTTATTCAAAGGTTTGATTTTCGCATTAACTACAAAAACTATTTGAAAAACACCACTGATTTTGTATTTGTGCTGCGAAAGCAGCACTTTAGTTATCCTCTTCAAAAAATGGGAAATCAGTTGTCAAATTTTTTTTTTTTGAGGGGCTAAAATTCAAAAATTACAGAAGACAGTTAGAGTTCCTCTAGACAATACCAGAACTTCGAAGAACTTTGTTATGAAGAATATAAAAAAGAAAATTAATACCCTACTGAATTATTATATGTATAACTATAACTGTAAATACGTAAACAGCAATCTGCCCTTGCCACAGCTGGGTTTGAACCCGAAAACCCCTGTTCAAGAGGCTCTCTTTCGTCCACCGTACTGTGACAAGGTACTCAACAATTTGATTTTTCCACAAAACTGTGTAAATATATATATATATATATAAAAGTAAGTTGTATGTATTTTTGTATGTTTGAGGGTTTGCATATGACGTCTTAAAATAAAGAATAAAAAGAAAACAAAAAAATAAAAAAGGTACGAAACTAAAAAAAACTAAAAAGAAAAAAACTAAAAAACTAAAAAAGCTCAAAAACTAAAAAAAAGAAAAAAACTAAAAAAAATGTAAAAAATAAAAATAAAAAAGGCTAAAAAACTAAAAAGAAAAAAAGCTAAAAAATTAAAAAACTAAAAAAAGAAAAAACTAAAAAAGAAAAAATTAAAAAAAAGAAAAAAACTAAAAAACAGAAAAAACCAAGATAGGAAAAAAAAGAAGAAAAACAAAAAAAAAATAAAAAAATAAAAAAACTAAAAAAAAAACTAAAAAAAACTAAAAAGGAAAAAAACTAAAAAATAAGGAAGAAGAAGAAAACTAAAAAAGAAGAAAAAATATAAAAACCAAAAAAAGAGTGTTACCCATAAGAGGCTACAAGCGTGAGAAAATTTGACTAATTCTCGAAAAAGAAGGGAAACCCTCTATAAGTCATAGAATTTTCATCAAAATCACACCATCAGATTCAGCGAATCAAAGAACCATACTGCAGATATTTTTGTATTTTTTGCCAGAAGAAAGATCACGGAAGCTTGTTTTTTTTTTTATTCCCAAGGAATGATCGTATTGAACCAATGGTTCTTGTACATCAGGAGAGGGCTCAATTGAACGAAATTAAAAGTTTTAGTGCCCTTTATAGTGACCCAGAAATTGGAGGGTAAATGGCCCCACTTCCACGTCCCCTTTGCCCAAAATTTTGGGAGATATTGATCCAAATTTAGAGATAGCCCTTATGTTCAGCATAGTAGAAAGGTAATAAAACTATGCTGCTAGAGATAACATGCCCCCCCCCAGAGCTTCAGGAGATATGTCTTTAAGCTATAAAATTTGTCCGTTGTTTACATATTGTATTTTTATTGAAGTAAAAAGTATGCAGACATTTTTGAGGGGGTTTTGCTTGGGGTGGATTTCTATGGGGAGGAAAATTTTCAACGGTGGAATTTCTAGGGGTAAATTTACACTGGGGTGATTTGAAGGAATTTCTATCGGATATACTTTTTATTTGTTTCACTTCTCTTTACCAATTCAATTTGCTATGTATAGAGAATAACACTGCTGCGGTAAATAATGATAGTTTTGTTTAGTTTTTAGTAAGTTTAGTTTTAGTTTTTAGTTTTTAGATAGTTTAGTTTCAGTTTTTTTTCTTGTTAATTTGTTTTTCTTTTTTTTCTTTTTTTAGTTTCTTCTTTTTTTATTTTTTTTATTTTTTAGATTTTTTCTGTTTTGATTTTTTGTTTTTTTTTTTCATTTTAGTTGTTTTTAGTTTATTTCCTTTTTTAGTTTCCTTTTAGTTTTTTCTTTTTTTAGTTTTTTTCTTTTTTTATAGAAGACATTTTTTAGTTTTTTTCTTTTTGTTTTTATTTAGTTTTTAGTTTTTTTTAAGTTTTTTTTTAAGTTTTTTTTTAGTTTTTTCCCTTTTTTAATTTTCTTTTAGTTTTTTTTCTTTTTTTCTTTTTAGTTTTCTTTTTTTCTTTATTTTTCAGTTTTTTCCCTTTTTTTATAGAAGATAGTATAATAGACGGACAGACGGACAGACACTACATATTTATATATATAGAAAATAAAAGTATTTACTCAGATCTGTGGAAAAATCAAATTATTGAGTACCTTGTCACAGTACGATGGATGAAAGAGTGCCTCTTGCTCAGGGGTTTGGGGGTTCAGTTTTATTTTCCTTTGTATATTTTTCATAACAAAATGCTTTGAAGTTCTCATTGATATTGTCTAGAAAATAAAAAGAAAAACTCTATTCTAACCATATATCAGTGCCTTACAATCAAGTTATCCATCTAATGAACAAACTAAAAAAAACTAAAAAAAAAAATAAAACTAAAAAAAACAAAAAGACAAAAAGTGAATTTTAAACAAAGAAGCTATCTTGAAGCCGTGGGATACTTTAGCATAACGAGCGAGGAGTTGATTTCCGGGCAACTCCTTAATATATGGAAGAATTTCTGTTCGTTTTAGTTTTTATGAAACAAAAAAAAACAAGTTTTTTTAAATGAAAGTAAGGAGCGACATTAAAACTTAAAACGAACAAAAATTACTCTTTATATGAAAGGGGCTTTTCCTCCTCAACGCCCCGCTCTTTACGCTAAAGTTTTTAGTGTTTTAAAATGTAGAGTTAAGAGAAAGAGTCAAACTTAGGGTAATGAGCGGGGCGCTGAGGAGGAAAAGCCTCATTGAAAAAAACATTATTGAAAAAACTTTCAATAAAAAGAACAAGAATATATAAGTATATAAAATATATAAAAAATGCAGTTGAATTGTAGATAACGGCAGTTTTGCATTGTTTTCCTTATAGATTAATAGTTTTTTTATTCACGGATAAGACTAATCAAACAGTGGCTGTGTGGATAACCGTCATTGCTATTAGTTAAACTGATAAATTAGTCGTAGATAAGGAATTTAATTGAACATTTTTAATTTATATTTTATTAGTTCATATTTAGCTTTGCAGTGTCATGTTCAAAATTCTGTTTTTAAAAGTGTGGAGGGAGTTGACCAAGAACTCAAAAAACAAATGGTCAGCAGTCCCTCAGAAGCTAAAAGTGGAGAAAATAACTATGTTCCAGTCTCTCTTGTTAAACTTGATGGAAATTCCAGAAGCTAAAGAGCCTAGTTTTGGACATGGTGGAATATATCATCAGTTTGATAAAAGACGATTCATCCCTTGGAGAAGAACCATTTTCTGTTATCTTTTCGAACGAGTGTGTAATACCTTCTTCCATTACACGAACATTCCCGTTGCAAATTCTTGAAATGGTAAGCAATTCCTTAAGTGCTGGATTAAAAATGATAGTTGATCAGCCATCTAAAGAATTAGCATTGTCATCACAGCCTATTGTTCAGCCTTATATTCAATGCGATGCGGCTAAGGAAAGTATTTCACATGAAAATTGTTTTAGTGAAGGAATTGATAAAGAGCGTTATGATTTTGATGGAGAAAAACTCGTCCCTTGTCCAAAAGCCATTTTGGATTATATCTTCGATAGACAATCTGATAACTTCGTCCATCTCTCGAGTGTTTCCATTACAGATTACAAAGACGGTAAAGAATTTCTTAAGATGTTGATTGAAGGTGCCTGTCAAGCAAGTGTACGAATATTTGGAATTGTTGTCGTCACTTACCATCCTGCCTCAAACTTTAGGTGTTGTGAAGAAGAAAATCACCTTCACATCCTCCATACCTGTCGGAGCTTCTGCCAGTGTATGATTCTTAGAGTTTCTAGTAAAAGACATTTAATCCGATCAAGAGCGTCAGGTAGAAAAGAGCTGCTTCCACTTTTGCAGTGTTTATATACCCCAGGTATGCGATTTGTTGGTGTGGGCGCAGGTCTTAAGTTTAGCACTCAAATCTTACCATACAGAACAGATGGGT
>NC_088866.1:47087818-47192389 GCF_032884065.1 Artemia franciscana | reverse complement strand
GTGTACCGGTCTGTATATACATTCGTTTTTTAGTTTTGTTTTTCTCCTTTATTTTTTTCCTTTTTTTTTCTTTTTTAGTTTATTTAGATTTTTAGATTTTTTAGTTTTTTTATTAGTTTTTAGTTTTTTTTTCTTTTTAGTTTTTTTGTAGTTTTTACCTTCTTTTTAGTTTTGTTAATTTTTTTTTTTACTTATGTCCTGGTCGTCATTTATACTCCCTGTGTCCCGGTGCTTTGTTGATTGCTAATCGAACATTCCTTTTGTCCTGGTCGCTTTCTCTTTGAGTGTCGTCATTTATTTTTTTTCTTTTTTAGTTCTTTTAGTTTTTACCTTTTTTAGTTTTTTTTAGTTTTTTAGATGAAAATTTTTTTTAGTTTTTTCCTTTTTTTCTTTTTAGTTTTTTATTGGTTTTTACCTTTATGTTAGCTTATTTTTCAGTTTTTTCCTTTTTTTTAGTTTTTTTTTATTTTTTATTTTTTTTAGTTTTTTACCTTTTTTTAGTTTTTTTAGTTTTTTTAGTTTTTTTTAGTTTTTTAGCTTTTTTACTTTTTTTATTAGTTTTTAGTTTTTTTGTAGTTTTTGCCTTTTTTTTAGTTTTTTCAGTTTTTTTTTAGTTTTTTATTGGTTTTTACCTTTATTTTAGCTTATTTTTCAGTTTTTTCCTTTTTTTTAGTTTTTTTTAGTTTTTAGTTTTTTTAGTTTTTTACCTTTTTTTAGTTTTTTTAGTTTTTTTAGTTTTTTAACTTTTTTATTTTTTTTATTTTTAGTTTTTAGTTTTTTTAGTTTTTTACCTTTTTTTAGTTTTTTTAGTTTTTTAGCTTTTTTATTTTTTTTATTAGTTTTTAGTTTTTTTTGTAGTTTTTGCCTTTTTTTAGTTTTTTTAGTTTTTTAGCTTTTTTATTAGTTTTTAGTTTTTTTTGTAGTTTTTGCCTTTTTTTAGTTTTTTTAGTTTTTTAGCTTTTTTATTTTTTTTATTAGTTTTTAGTTTTTTTTGTAGTTTTTGCCTTTTTTTAGTTTTTTCAGTTTTGACGTCACCTGATCCAGTTTTTTCAGGTGACGTCACCTGATCCATCCACAGACAGACAGACAGACAACTTATTTTTATATATATAGAAGATAGATATATATATATATATATATATATATATAT
Source organism: Artemia franciscana (assembly GCF_032884065.1). Lineage (NCBI taxonomy): Eukaryota > Metazoa > Arthropoda > Branchiopoda > Anostraca > Artemiidae > Artemia > Artemia franciscana. The sequence continues at coordinate 47,191,239 of NC_088866.1, read as the reverse complement.
ATATATATTTTATATATATATATATATACATATATATATATATATATATATATATATATATATATATATATATATATATATATATATATATATATATATATATATATATATATATATATATATATATATATATATATATATATATATATATATATATATATATATATATATATATACTAGCTGTTGGGGTGGCGCTTCGCGCCACCCCAACACCTAGTTGGTGGGGGCGCTTCGCCCCCCCCCCAAGCCCCCCCGCGCGCGTAAGTCGTTACGCGCCATAATAGTTACGCGCCATTGTAGTTGTGTCCCTATGTTATATAAACTTGCGAATATACAACATTCTTTGCTGTCCCATTGTCTTTGCATATAAATAGATTGTCAGGTTATCCCCCTGTTTCCCCCGGTGTCCCCGTTGTAGTTGTGTCCCTGTGTCCCGGTCGTCATTTATATTCCCTGTGTCCCGGGTCCCGGTCATCATTTGTATCCCGGTGTCCCGGTCTGTATATACATTCGTTTTTTAGTTTTGTTTTTCTCCTTTATTTTTTTCCTTTTTTTTCTTTTTTAGCTTATTTAGATTTTTAGATTTTTTAGTTTTTTTTATTAGTTTTTAGTTTTTATTTCTTTTTAGTTTTTTTGTCCCGGTCGTCATTTATATCCCCCTGTTTCCCCCGGTGTCCCCGTTGTAGTTGTGTCCCTGTGTCCCGGTCGTTATTTATTTTTTAGTTTTTTACCTTTTTTTAGTTTTTTTAGTTTTTTAGCTTTTTTATTTTTTTTATTAGTTTTTAGTTTTTTTGTAGTTTTTGCCTTTTTTTTAGTTTTTTTAGTTTTTTAGCTTTTTTATTAGTTTTTAGTTTTTTTTGTAGTTTTTGCCTTTTTTTAGTTTTTTTAGTTTTTTAGCTTTTTTATTTTTTTTATTAGTTTTTAGTTTTTTTTGTAGTTTTTGCCTTTTTTTAGTTTTTTCAGTTTTGACGTCACCTGATCCAGTTTTTTCAGGTGACGTCACCTGATCCACGATCCACAGATCCACAGACAACTTATTTTTATATATATAGATAGTTTTTTTTTTTTTACTTATGTCCTGGTCGTCATTTATACTCCCTGTGTCCCGGTGCTTTGTTGATTGCTAATCGAACATTCCTTTTGTCCTGGTCGCTTTCTCTTTGAGTGTCGTCATTTATTAGTTTTTTCCTTTTTTTTTTTTAGTTTTTTATTGGTTTTTACCTTTATTTTAGCTTATTTTTCAGTTTTTTCCTTTTTTTTAGTTTTTTTTTATTTTTTATTTTTTTTATTTTTTTACCTTTTTTTAGTTTTTTTAGTTTTTTTAGTTTTTTAGCTTTTTTACTTTTTTTATTAGTTTTTAGTTTTTTTTTGTAGTTTTTGCCTTTTTTTAGTTTTTTCAGTTTTTTTTTTAGTTTTTTATTGGTTTTTACCTTTATAGTTTTTTTAGTTTTTTAGCTTTTTTATTTTTTTTATTAGTTTTTAGTTTTTTTTGTAGTTTTTGCCTTTTTTTAGTTTTTTCAGTTTTGACGTCACCTAATCCAGTTTTTTCAGGTGACGTCACCTGACACATCCATCCACACATCCATCCACACATCCACAGACAGACAACTTATTTTTATATATATAGATATATATATATATATATATATATATATATATATATATATATATATATATATATATATATAAATCTATATATATATATATATATATATATATATATATATATATATATATATATATATATATATATATATATATATATATATATATATATATATATATATATATATATGTTTTTAACTACGTAAAACTTGTGAATATACAACATTCTTCGCTGTCCCATTGTCTGTACATATAAATAGATTGTCAGGTTTACCGACTCTTGAACATGCAACATATAATTAACAATCCGTATTCAGATCTTTACCTCATTATTCTAATGATTACCCTTGAGCTTTGTTGATTGTGATTGCTAATCAAACATTCCCTGTGTCCCCATCGTCATTTATATATCCCCCCTGTGCCCCCCGGCGTCACCGTTGCAGTTGTGTCCCTATGTCCCAGTCGTCATTTATAGTCGACAAACATGACGTCAGTCGACACACAAACATCACGTCAGTCGACACACACGTCCCAATCGTCATTTGTGTCCCGGTGTCCCAGTCTGTAATTTCTCTTTGAGTGTCCCGGTCGTCATTTTATTCCCTGTGTCCCGGTCTGTATATACATTTGTTTTTGTATTGGTATATGAGGAAGTTTTTACCTTTTTAGTTTTTTTTTATTTTTTGTAGTTTTTTCCTTTTTTTGTTTTTTTTAGTTTTTTTTCTTTTTTAGTTTTTAGTTTTTTACCTGTATTTTAGTTTCTTAGCTTTTTTATTTTTTTTAGTATTTTCTTTTTAGTTTTTTTTTGTAGTTTTTACCTTTTTTAGTTTTTTTCTTCTTTTGTATTAATACTAAAGCCAAGGTTCGAACCTGGAACCTCTCGGACCTAGAACCTGGAACATAACGCTTTACCAACTCAGCTACTTCGGCTTAAATACATTCGTTTTTGAAATGGTATATGATGAAATAATTCAGACGTCATATGCGGACAGAAAAACAGAAACACAAACAAACAACTTATTTTTATATACTAGCTGTTGGGGGATCTTTGCGCCCCCCAGCCCCCGCGCGCGCGTAAGTCGTTACGTGCCATATTAGTTACGCGCCATTGTAGTTGTGTCCCTGTGTACCACCTATGAATATAGATAAATTTATATATGAGTTTTGAACTACGTAAAACTTGCGAATATACAAAATTCTTGGCTTTCCCATTGTCTGTGCATATACAAAGCCTTATGTACTTATAATGACGTCATATGCAAACGCTCTTTTTACAAACAAACAAACATGCATACACACAAATCGTTTTTATATAGATAGATAGATAGATAGATACAATACAAATTAACTGCGTAAAACTTGTGAATATACAACATTCTTCGCTGTTCAATTGTCGCTGCATATAAATAGATTGTCAGGTTTACCGACCCTCGAACATGCAACGTACAATTGTCCATGGGAAAAACAATCAGTATTAAGATCTATACCACATTTTTCTAATGATTGACCTTGAGCTTTGTTGATGGTGATTGCAAATGCTAATCGAATTGGGAATTGCAATCTTTTAAATTGGAAAGGCAGATCCGTTGGAATCATGGGAATGTGAGGAATAAAAACAGCCTCACCCTCAAAAGGCCCTGTCAAGATTGTGGCCTCTATTACGTTTTCCATTGTTTTTTTACGGCAAGTCGCGTGCCATTGCAAAGCTTTGGTGGGTTTATGTTACGTAACAATATTATTGGTACGCCTATTTTTAGTTTTAGCACGTGTGGTGGAAACCCTGAAAGATCCACGGAATTTAAAAATTCAGATGGATAATTAACCGCCTTATTTGGTTCCAAAACTGTGTCGAATGACTTGTAAATGCCTGCCTGGTCTCGAATCTTGATCAAAACAATATTGTTGATTTCGTGGACGTCTATATTTTTGTGGTGCAAAAATCGCTCTTTCACTTAGCCATTTATTATTTTTATAATTGTTTAGAATATTCGGAAATACTTTTTCAATCAATTCATTTTTGGACGTCACTAAATTACAGAATTCAGCAGGTAGTTGTATACGTCCTGAAACTGAGTCTACTGGGAGCTTTCCGTTTCCAATTGCCAGCAATTGATCTGAAAATGTTTGACCAGAGTCATCGTTTTGCAATCGGACATGCATATTTGTAGTTAATTTTAATGTCTTTACGTGTGCCCATAAATTAGAATTTTTCAGGCAAGCATTCATTTCGTCTGCAGGGGTTGATCTAGGTATTATAGGTAATGTTTGCCTGATATCTCCCGCAAGCAATATTAATGTGCTGCCATAGGGTTTTGAATTCTCTCGCAATTCTTTCAAACATTGATCCAGAGCCTCGAGCGATTTTTTGTGTGCCATTGTGTACTCGTTCCAAATAATAGGTTTGCATTGCTGCAATACTTTACCCATCGCAGATGATTTGGAAATATTGCACGTGGGAGTTTCTGTAGAATGCAAATTCAGAGGCAATTTCAAAGCTGAATGAGCAGTTCTTCCACCAGGCAGTAACGTTGCGGCTATTCCGGACGACGCAATTGCCAACGATATATCATTTTTTGATCGAATTGATGTCAGAATCAGTTTTATCGCAAACGTTTTACCAGTACCTCCTGGCGCATCCAAAAAGAAAATTTCTCCAACGTTGTTCATGATCCAATTCTACACATGTCGAAACAGCATCGGTACGATTAGGTGAAGGCATTCCCAACTCCTGAAGAGGTTTGTTTGCCAAACATACGCACAAATCTTCTATAATAACTAAAGTGTAGTTATAAATTTCTGATGTAAAATCAAAAGTCATATCTGACGTCTCTAACCGTTTTCGATGGAGTATATCTTCGGACATTTTCGATTTATATTTTTCCCATAACTCTGTGGGAGCTGAAGGAGAGCAAGTTGTTAGTATGATTCCAAACAATGCACGAATTTGACTTTGAGTTGACGTTTCGCACGCGTCATTGATGCAGTTATCCCATTGTTGGTCATTCTCCAATAAATTCAGAGCTTGGCATGCACTACGGTAAGTGTCATGTATAGTACCGTTTACAGTTCTCAAATACTCAAAGGACGTCGGACCGAGTACATTCACCAAAAGCAGGCGTAGAAAGAAGCATTCATGTTGGTTAGGGTGAACGGTGTAGAGTCTTCCTATCGTGGTATCTTTGAAGATGGTAGGCTGGCCGTCAACTGACTTACCCTGTTTTCGACGTTCAAATACTTTATTTTTAGTATTCCACGTGTAATACGAAGGCACTTCATTATACAGCAGTTTTTTTTGCAAAAGAATCATTTTTGCATAGCGAAAAGAAAGCTGTTAACTTTGTATCCGGTGGATTCAGGGTTCTTTGTCGCACGTTGGATTCCGAAAAATAAACACGTTGACCATTCTGTAAATGTACCGCTAAGTGAACAACAGCTGGACTACGTTCATGTATCGGAAATGAAAGAATTCGCCAAACAGCTTCATTACTGCTTATGTATCTTCCAGCCTGATATTGTACGATTTCGTCGATATCTTTAATTTCGGACTGCAAGCCAAAAACTGCTATGTCACTGCCTTTGTTGATGTATTTACATATGTATTTGATTGCCTTTACGGAGTTACAGTATTCAACGTTTATGTGTGCATTAAATGTTTTTGATAATAATGGGGAATATGGAACAACCCACTGGTTATCTACTTTGATGGTGGTACCGTTACGCTTCTTTATTATTGCTGTTTTATCGCCATCTTCAGTAGATCTTCTTCTATATTGTGGGTAACCATCATTGCCATTAATTGTGTTGGATACTAAAAGTCGAGGATATTGCTTTGTGCACCTTCCTTTGGCCATGCATGGTGAATTTTCGTTCAGTGTACCGCAAGGTCCATGTATCATATTTTTTACAACAATATCATATAACCCCTTATTGACATTTTCATCAGGTATTTCAGCGGAAATCATATCATCAATTTCATTAGAAGTAATTTTATAATGTAGCCAGATTAGTATATTTGCGTGTGGCAATCCTCGTTTTTGGCATTCCACTGAGAAAAACCAGCATCGCACTGACCCAAACACTTCAAGTTTTACTATGTAGTTTATCAGTGATTTCAACTTTTGCCGGAAGACACGGGCCGTAATGTCATGTCTATGAACCGCCGATTGTCCTTGAAGTAAAAGCTGCTGTATCTCGTCCCAAGATTGATTACATGTAAATGTAATAAATAAATCTGGACGACCATAGAGACGAACATACGCAATAGCATCTTGAGCATATTCATGCATATGACGGGGACTGCCAGCATATGACGAAGGTGAAATCGTTAATCTTCCAACGTTTGTGGTGTTACCGTCATTTACAACTGAATCTCGCAAATGAATGTATTGTTCAGAGCGGAGCTTGGTCTGATTCAGACGGATAAATAGCAAACGTTCTGATTCAATTTTTGCATACATATCAACGATGTATTGGTGAAACAATTGACGGCATTTTAAAATATAATTGTCTTCATCCTTCCAAATCATTAGTCTATAGGAATAATAATGCATTGCACTGCATTTCTTATTCATTTCTTTGTTAGTGGCTGGATATGTCAATTTAATATTAAGGTGATAGCCGTCGGCTCGATCCGAAAAAAATGATAGGATATTGTAGGGCATCGTAGCATCGATGAGTTTCAGCAATTCTTACCAACTGAGCGTTTCGCTTATGAAGAATAATATCTCGAGGTAAAAAGTGATCAGCGACCATAACGATTGCCACTTCGTCGATACTTGGAGCATTGTATCTACGCACATGTTGGCCAGGAGGCGTTTTGTCAGCGGAAATAAAAATTGTATGCGTATCAGTAGGCATCAAATCGATGGCTGTTTTGAACAGACGCACAAAACTATTATTTTCGTGGAAAAGATGTTGCAATTGGGAAACGATTGTCCTTTCAACGTCGGGAGAAATTTCGCAACGTGCATTCAATTCAGAATTTCTATCACTGATGAAGTACAGTTGTAAAAATTTATGATTCTCGCATGAGAATGGTAGAAGGGACCCTGCTCTACGCTTTCTGCTCGGTACGCTTTCTTTTGGCATTATCTCTTGAAGCCGCAAGCCTGTTTTAACGTTGCTCTTGTGATTCCTTGGCACGCCTTCTTTTTTCACTTTCTCTTTTAGCAGCAAGTCTGGTTTCGCGTTGCTCTGGTAGTTCCTCGACACGCCTTGGTTGACGGAAATTACACATTCCTAATCTGGCATTATCTCTTGAAGCCGCAAGCCTGTTTTCACGTTGCTCTTGTGATTCCTCGGCACGCTTTCTGTTCTTACTTTCTCTATCAGCCGCAAGCCTGTTTTCTTGCTGTTCTTGTGATTCCTCGGCACGCTTTCTTTTCTTACTTTCTCTATCAGCAGCAAGTTTTTTGGCATAGACTCTTTGAGCAGCTTCCTCGGCTGTCGCCATTGTAGGTTCTTCAGTCATTTTACAATTAAACATTTTTCCGTCCACGATCTTCTTACAATTAAAAATTTGTCTTTGAACGAATTTCTTAAATACCTTTAATGACGTCATCGTCATAACAAACATGACGATAACTAACTTCATGACGACATGACGACATGATGACATGCTGTCACTCGACAGACATAACACACATACAACTTATTTATATATATATAGACTATGATACAAGATGATACACTAGTTGATGGTAGACACACTTAACTTTTGGCCAGACAATGATAAATTAAAGGATCATTTTGTAAATTTTAAAAATATTTATGATGTCTAAGTTATAATTTTAATATATTCTGGGCTCCAGCATTAACTTGCAAACTAGTTAGAGATGATCATTTTCAACATTTAGAAATGGAATGGGCCATATCTCTTAAAACAGTGTCAGATCGAATCAGGAGGAACACTATCACAACCATCTTTTCCGAAAGCCCTATTTGGGAAACTTTGCTGAAACTACAGTGTTCTGCATTAACGGCATATCTTTGTCTTTTTCCCATAGCTAGCGAGCCATTGGATCATCATAGAGAGCTGCTTAAAGGCTCATTTGAGAGGATATCGATTTATTTAAAAACCTTTTGTTATTAAGAAGAATGATCTGTATAGTAGAATCATTTTTTTAAACTGTTTTTTAAACTTTTTTTTAAACTTTAATTTTTTTAAACTTTCGTTTAAAACTGTAGTTCCAAACGATAATAGTATAGTCTCGTATAGGATGATGAAAAAAAGTATTTTAATCTGTAATGTTTTTACAGTGGGTTTTCGATTATTTTTAACTGTAAAACCGTCTAGAGTATGGTACAATATTTGACTTATTTGATTCTCTGAAATTCTTCTCTTACTATTCAAACAAAGAAAAATACATGCAAGCTTTTTCTTGTTTGTAACCCTGGTTGCAGCGGTAGCTAACAAATTACCCTGTTTCATGCTAAGAAATACAATAGCCCATAACTCGTGAAAATAGTATCGTATCAAAGCAAGAAGTGCACCATTATAACCGCCCCTGTAGGACGACCCAAAAATTTATTCTTAAGAATTAAGGTATAGTCATGACAGAAGACAGTGTAACATCAAAGATGTTGCTCAATTTTTTAACCATATAAACTTGTTATCATTTTGTGACATTTCAGGTGTTTTGGTTTGGTTTTGTCATTTTGCTATCTATTTGGTTATTCAAAGGTTTGATTTTCGCATTAACTACAAAAACTATTTTAAAAACACCACTGATTTTGTATTTGTGCTGCGAAAGCAGCACTTTAGTTATCCTCTTCAAAAAATGGGAAATCAGTTGTCAAATTTTTTTTTTGAGGGGCTAAAATTCAAAAATTACAGAAGACAGTTAGAGTTCTTCTAGACAATACCAAAACTTCGAAGAACTTTGTTATGAAGAATATAAAAAAGAAAATTAATACCCTACTGAATTATTATTAATCGTCAACTGTAAATACGTAAACAGCAATCTGCCTTGCCACAGCTGGGTTTGAACCCGAAAACCCCTGTTCAAGAGGCTCTCTTTCGTCCACCGTACTGTGACAAGGTACTCAACAATTTGATTTTTCCACAAAACTGTGTAAATATATATATATATATACTAGCTGTTGGGGTGGCGCTTCGCGCCACCCCAACACCTAGTTGGTGGGGGCGCTTCGCGCCCCCCCAAGCCCCCCCGCGCGCGTAAGTCGTTACGCGCCATATTAGTTACGCGCCATTGTAGTTGTGTCCCTATGTCCCACCTGTGAATATAGATGTATATATATATATATATATATATATATATATATATATATATATATATATATATATATATATATATATATATATATATATATATATATATATATATATATATGTTTTTAACTACGTAAAACTTGCGAATATACAACATTCTTTGCTGTCCCATTGTCTGTGCATATAAATAGATTGTCAGGTTTACCGACTCTTGAACATGCAACATATAATGGTCCATGGGAAAACAATCCGTATTCAGATCTATACCTCATGATTCTAATGATTGCCCTTGAGCTTTGTTGATGGTGATTGCTAATCGACCATTCCCTGAGTCGCCATCGTCATTTATATATCCCCCTGTGCACCCCGGCGTCCCCTTTGTAGTTATGTCCCTGTGTCCCGGTCGTCATTTATATTCCCTGTGTCCCGGTCGTCATTTGTGTCCCGGTGTTCCAGTCTGTGATTTCTCTTTGAGTGTCCCGGGCGTCATTTATATTCCTTGTGTCCCGGTGTCCCGGTCGTCATTTATATCCCCCTGTGCCCCCCGGCGTCCCCATTGTAGTTGTGTCCCTGTGTCCCGGTCGTCATTTATATTCCCTGTGTCCCGGTCGTCATTTGTATCCCGGTGTCCCGGTCTGTATATACATTCGTTTTTTAGTTTTGTTTTTCTCCTTTATTTGTTTCCTTTTTTCTTTTTTTTCTTTTTTAGTTTATTTAGATTTTTAGATTTTTTAGTTTTTTTATTAGTTTTTAGTTTTTTTGTAGTTTTTACCATTTTTTTAGTTTTTTTAGTTTTTTTTTTTACTTATGTCCTGGTCGTCATTTATACTCCCTGTGTCCCGGTCGTCATTTGTGTCTCGGTGCTTTGTTGATTGTTAATTTATATTATATTTATATTTATATTTTTTATATTTATTAATATTTTTTTAGTTTTCTTTTTCTCTTATTTTTCAGTTTTTTCCTTTTTTTTAGTTTTTTCTTTTTTAGTTTTTAGTTTTTTTTTGTTTTTTACCTTTTTTTAGTTTTTTTAGTTTTTTTAGTTTTTTAGCTTTTTTAGTTTTTTTATTAGTTTTTAGTTTTTTTTTAGTTTTTGCCTTTTTTTAGTTTTTTCAGTTTTTTTTAGTTTTTAGTTTTTTACCTTTTTTTAGTTTTTTTTAGTTTTTTAGCTTTTTTAGTTTTTTTTCTTTTTAGTTTTTTTTGTAGTTTTTACCTTTTTTAGTTTTTTTTCTTCTTTTGTATTAGTGTGAAATAATTCAGACGTCATATGCGGACAAACACGACGTCACTCGACAGACAGACAGACAGACATAACCCACAAACAACTTATTTTTATATATATTTATTCATATTTTTTTAGTTTTCTTTTTCTCTTTTATTTTTCAGTTTTTTCCTTTTTTTTAGTTTTTTTCTTTTTTAGTTTTTAGTTTGTTTTAGTTTTTTACCTTTTTTTAGTTTTTTTTAGTTTTTTTAGTTTTTTAGCTTTTTTAGTTTTTTTATTAGTTTTTATTTTTTTTGTAGTTTTTGCCTTTTTTTATTTTTTTCAGTTTTTTTTTAGTTATTAGATTTTTCCTTTTTTTTAGTTTTTTTTAGTTTTTTAGCTTTTTTAGTTTTTTTTTCTTTTTAGTTTTTTTTGTAGTTTTTACCTTTTTTAGTTTTTTTCTTCTTTTGTATTAGTGTGAAATAATTCAGACGTCATATGCGAACAAACATGACGTCACCTGATCCATCCACAGATCCACACACAGACAACTTATTTTTATATATATAGACTAGCTTGGGGGCGCTTCGCGCCCCCCCCCCAAGCCCCCCCGCGCGCGTAAGTCGTTACGCGCCATATTAGTTACGCGCCATTGTAGTTGTGTCCCTATGTCCCACCTGTGAATATAGATATATATATATATATATATATATATATATATATATATATATATATATATATATATATATATATATATATATATATATATATATATGTTTTTAACTACGTAAAACTTGCGAATATACAACATTCTTTGCTGTCCCATTGTCTGTGCATATAAATAGATTGTCAGGTTTACCGACTCTTGAACATGCAACATATAATGGTCCATGGGAAAACAATCCGTATTCAGATCTATACCTCATGATTCTAATGATTGCCCTTGAGCTTTGTTGATGGTGATTGCAAATCGACCATTCCCTGAGTCGCCATCGTCATTTATATATCCCCCTGTGCACCCCGGCGTCCCCTTTGTAGTTATGTCCCTGTGTCCCGGTCGTCATTTATATTCCCTGTGTCCCGGTCGTCATTTGTGTCCCGGTGTTCCAGTCTGTGATTTCTCTTTGAGTATCCCGGGCGTCATTTATATTCCTTGTGTCCCGGTGTCCCGGTCGTCATTTATATCCCCCTGTGCCCCCCGGCGTCCCCATTGTAGTTGTGTCCCTGTGTCCCGGTCGTCATTTATATTCCCTGTGTCCCGGTCGTCATTTGTATCCCGGTGTCCCGGTCTGTTTATACATTCGTTTTTTAGTTTTGTTTTTCTCCTTTATTTTTTTCTTTTTTTCTTTTTTTTCTTTTTTAGTTTATTTAGATTTTTAGATTTTTTTTTTATATTTATTAATATTTTTTTAGTTTTCTTTTTCTCTTATTTTTCAGTTTTTTCCTTTTTTTTAGTTTTTTCTTTTTAGTTTTTAGTTTTTTTTGTTTTTTACCTTTTTTTAGTTTTTTTAGTTTTTTTAGTTTTTTAGCTTTTTAGTTTTTTTATTAGTTTTTAGTTTTTTTTTAGTTTTTGCCTTTTTTTAGTTTTTTCAGTTTTTTTTAGTTTTTAGTTTTTTACCTTTTTTTAGTTTTTTTTAGTTTTTTACCTTTTTTAGTTTTTTTTCTTTTTAGTTTTTTTTGTAGTTTTTACCTTTTTTAGTTTTTTTTCTTCTTTTGTATTAGTGTGAAATAATTCAGACGTCATATGCGGACAAACACGACGTCACTCGACAGACAGACAGACAGACATAACCCACAAACAACTTATTTTTATATATATTTATTCATATTTTTTAGTTTTCTTTTTCTCTTTTATTTTTCAGTTTTTTCCTTTTTTTTAGTTTTTTTCTTTTTTAGTTTTTAGTTTTTTTTAATTTTACCTTTTTTTAGTTTTTTTTAGTTTTTTTAGTTTTTTAGCTTTTTTATTTTTTTTATTAGTTTTTATTTTTTTTGTAGTTTTTGCCTTTTTTTATTTTTTTCAGTTTTTTTTTAGTTATTAGATTTTTACCTTTTTTTAGTTTTTTTTAGTTTTTTAGCTTTTTTAGTTTTTTTTTCTTTTTAGTTTTTTTTGTAGTTTTTACCTTTTTTAGTTTTTTTCTTCTTTTGTATTAGTGTGAAATAATTCAGACGTCATATGCGAACAAACATGACGTCACCTGATCCATCCACAGATCCACACACAGACAACTTATTTTTATATATATAGATATATATATATAAAAGTAAGTTGTATGTATTTTTGTATGTTTGAGGGTTTGCATATGACGTCTGAGAAATAAAGAATAAAAAGAAAACAAAAAAATAAAAAAAATAAAAAAGGTACGAAACTAAAAAAAAACTAAAAAGAAAAAACTAAAAAACTAAAAAAGCTCAAAAACTAAAAAAAGAAAAAAACTAAAAAAAATGTAAAAAATAAAAAAGGCTAAAAAACTAAAAAGAAAAAAAGCTAAAAAATTAAAAAACTAAAAAAAGGAAAAAACAAAAAAAGAAAAAATTAAAAAAAAAGAAAAAACTAAAAAACAGAAAAAACCAAAAGACAGGAAAAACAAAAAAAGAAAAAAAAAACAAAAAAAGAAAAACAAAAAAATAAAAAATAAAAAAATAAAAAAATAAAAAAAAAACTAAAAAGGAAAAAAACTAAAAAATAAAGAAGAAGAAGAAAACTAAAAAAGAAGAAAAAATATAAAAACGAAAAAAAGAGTGTTACCCATAAGAGGCTACAAGCGTGAGAAAATTTGGTTAATTCTCGAAAAAAAAGGGAAACCCTCTATAAGTCATAGAATTTTCATCAAAATCACACCATCAGATTCAGCGAATCAAAGAACCATACTGCAGATTTTTCAAGCTCATATCAGCAAAAATATAGAATTTTGTATTTTTTGCCAGAAGAAAGATCACGGAAGCTTGTTTTTTTTTTATTCCCAAGGAATGATCGTATTGAACCAAAGGTCCTTGAACATCAGGAGAGGGCTCAATTGAACGAAATTAAAAGTTCTAGTGCCCTTTATAGTGACCCAGAAATTGGAGGGCAAATAGCCCCACTTCCAGGTCCCCTTTCCCCAAAATTTTGGGAGATATTGATCCAAATTTAGAGATAGCCCTTATGTTCAGCATAGTAGAAAGGTAACAAAACTATGCTGCTAGAGATAACATGCCCCCCCCAGAGCTTCAGGAGATATGTTTTTAAGCTATAAAATTTGTCCGTTGTTTACATATAGTATTTTTATTGAAGTAAAAAGTATGCAGACATTTTTGAGGGGGTTTTGCTTGAGGTGGATTTCTATGGGGAGGAAAATTTTCAAGGGTGGAATTTCTAGGGGTAAATTTACACTGGGGTGATTTGAAGGAATTTCTATCGGATATTCTTTTTATTTGTTTCACTTCTCTTTACCAATTCAATTTTGCTATGTACGAGAATAACACTGCTGCGGTAAAGTATGATGGTTTTGTTTAGTTTTTTTTTTAGTTTTTTTACTTTTTTTCAGTTTTTTTTCTTGTTAAGTTTTGTTTTTCTTTTTTTTTCTTTTTTTAGTTTCTTCTTTTTTATTTTTTTATTTTTTAGATTTTTTTCTTTTTCAATTTTTTAGTTTTTTTTTTAATTTTAGTTGTTTTTAGTTTATTTCCTTTTTTAGTTTCCTTTTAGTTTTTTCTTTTTTTCAGTTTTTTTCTTTTTTTTTTATAGAAGACATTTTTTAGCTTTTTCTTTTTGTTTGTATTTAGTTCTTAGTTTTTTTAGTTTTTTTTTAGTTTTTTCCCTTTTTTAATTTTCTTTTAGTTTTTTTCTTTTTTTCTGTTTTAGTTTTCTTTTTTTCTTTATTTTTCAGTTTTTTCCCTTTTTTTATAGAAGATAGTGTAATAGACGGACAGATGGACAGACACTACATATTTATTTATATAGAAAGTAAAAGTATTTACTCAGATCTGTGGAAAAATCAAATTATTGAGTACCTTGTCACAGTACGATGGATGAAAGAGTGCCTCTTGCTCAGGGGTTTGGGGGTTTAGTTTTATTTTCCTTTTTATATTTTTCATAACAAAGTGCTTTGAAGTTCTCATTGATATTGTCTAGAAAATAAAAAGGAAAACTCTATTCTAACCATATATCAGTGCCTTACAATCAAGTTATCCATCTAATGAACAAACTAGAAAAAACTAAAAAAAAAAAAAAAAAACTAAAAAAAAAACAAAAAAGACAAAAACTAAAAAACTGTCTTCTACAAAAAAAAGGAAAAAACCGAAGAAAATGAAAAAATAAAAGGAAACTAAAAAAAAGGAAATGAACTAAAAACAACTAAAAAGAAAAAAAAATTAAAGAAGAAAACTAAAAACAAAACTAAACAAGAAAAAAAAACTGAAAAAAGGAAAAAAACTAAAAAAAAACTAAACAAAACTATCCTACTTTAGCCGCAGCAGTGTTATTCTCATACATAGCACTAATCACTTTAATGTATTTGTCTGGTATACCATACAAAGACAATATTTTCATATATATATATATATATATATATATATATATATATATATATATATATATATATATATATATATATATATATATATATATATATGTATATATATCGTTACGCGCCATATTAGTTACGCGCCATTGTAGTTGTGTCCCTGTGTCCCACCTGTGAATATAGATAGATATATATATATATATATATATATATATATACATATATATATATATATATATATATATATATTTAACTACGTAAAACTTGCGAATATACAACATTCTTGGCTGTCCCATTGTCTGTGCATATAAATAGATTGTCAGGTTTACCGACTCTTGAACATGCAACATATAATTGTCCATGGGAAAAACAATCTGTTTTCAGATCTATACCTCATTGTTCTAATGATTGCCCTTGAGCTTTGTTGATAGTGATTGCTAATCCAACATTCCCTGGGTCCCCGTCGTCATTTATATATCCCCCTGTGCCCCCCAGCGTCTCCGTTGTTGTTGTTTTCCTGTGTCCCGGTCGTCATTTGTGTCCCGGTGTCCCAGTCTGTAATTTCTCTTTGAGTGTCGCGGTCGTCATTTATATTCCCTGTGTCCCGGTCGTCATTTTTGTCCCGGTCGTCATTTGTGTTCCGGTGTCCCGGGGTGTAATTTCTCTTTGAGTGTCCTGGTCGTCATTTATATTCCCTGTGTCCCGGTCGTCATTTGTGTCCCGGTGCTTTGTTGATGGTGATTGCTAATCGAACATTCCTTGTGTCCCGGTCGCTTTTTCTTTGAGTGTCCCGGTCGTCATTTATATTCCCTGTGTCTCGGTCGTCATTTGTGTCCCGATGTCCCGGTATATATATATATATATATATATATATATATATATATATATATATATATATATATATATATATATATATATAATATATATAATATATATATAAGTTGTCTGTTTGTCTGCGTGTCGAGTGACGTCATGTCATCAGGTCGTCATGTCGTCATTATGACGATGACGTCATTAAAGATATTTAAGACATTCGTTCACGGAAAAATGTTTAATTGTAAAATGGCTGAAGAACCTACAATGTCAACAGTCGAGGAAGCTGCTCAAAGACTCTATGCCAAAAAACTTGCTGCTGATAGAGAAAGTAAGAAAAGAAAGCGTGTCGAGGAATCACAAGACCAACGCGAAACCAGACTTGCTGTTAAAAGAGAAAGTGAAAAAAGAAGGCTAAAAGTATTTAAGAAAATCGTTCAAAGACAAATTTTTAATTGTAAGAAGATCGTGGACGGAAAAATGTTTAATTGTAAAATGACTGAAGAACCTACAATGGCAACAGCCGAGGAAGCTGCTCAAAGAGTCTATGCCAAAAAACTTGCGGCTGATAGAGAAAGTAAGAAAAGAAAGCGTGTCGAGGAATCACAAGAACAGTAAGAAAACAGGCTTGCGGCTAAAGAATGCAAAACCGCGCAGTTAGATGAAAATCCACCTGGACAGCGAGAGTCAAAACATATCAAAACTGAAAATGATAGCGATGATGATTGGGTTTGGGATTTTGACTTGGATAAGGTTATCAATGCCTACCAGATTTTAGTTAAAAAAACAAAGGTTCGGCGATATGTATTTCATAGTGACGCTGAAAAATAAAGAAGAAAAAGAAAACTGAAAAAAGAAAAAAGGTAAAAAACTAAAAAAAAACTAAAAAGAAAAAACAGTCAAAGAGAAATTACAGACCGGAACACAAATGACGACCGGGACAGAGGGAAAATAAATGACGACCGGGACACTCAAAGAGAAATTACAGACTGGGATACCGGGACACAAATGACGACCGGAACACAGGGAATATAAATGACGACCAGGACACAGGTATTTAAGAATATCGTTCAAGACAAATTTTCAATTGTAAGAAGATCGTTGAAAGAGAAATTTCTAATTGTAAAATGAATGAAGAACCTACAATGGCAACACCCGAGGAAGCTGCTCAAAACGAATGTTTTCAAGCCGAAGTAGCTGAGTTGGTAAAGCGTTATGTTTCAGGTTCTAGGTCCGAGAGGCTCCAGGTTTGAACCTTGGCTTTAGCATTAATACAAAAGAAGAAAAAACTAAAAAAGGTAAAAACTACAAAAAAACTAAAAAAAAAACAAAAAAAGGTAAAAAACTAAAAACTGAAAAAGAAAAAAAACTAAAAAAAACAAAAAAAGGTAAAAACTACAAAAAAGAACTAAAAAGAAAATAAAAACTAAAAACTGAAAAAGAAAAAAAAACTAAAAAAAGGAAAAAAACTGAAAAATAAAGGAGAAAAAGAAAACTAAGAGCCGGGACACAGGGAATATAAATGACGACCGGGACACTCAAAGAGAAATTACAGACTGGGGCACTGGGACACAAATAACGACCGGGAGATATAAATGACGATCGGGACACTCAAAGATAAATTACAGACCGGGACACCGGGACACAAATGAAAACCGGGACACAGGGAATATAAATGACGACCGGGACACAGGGAATGTTCGATTAGCAATCACCATCAACAAAGCTCAAGGGCAATCATTAGAATAATGAGGTATAGATCTGAATACGGATTGTTTTTCCCATAGACAATTTTATGTTGCATGTTCAAGAGTCGGTAAACCTAACAATCTATCTATATGCACAGACAATGGGACATCGAAGAATGTTGTATATTCGTAAGTTTTACGTAGTTAAAAACATATCTATCTATAACGAAAAGAGAAATCTTTTTTCTTTTATCTATATTCACAGGTGGGACACAGGGACACAACTACAATGGCGCGTAACAAATATGACGCGTAACGACTTACGCGCGCGGGGGGCTTGGGGGGGGGGGGGGGGGGGGGGGTGAAGCGCCCCCATCAACTAGGTGTTGGGGTGGCGCGAAGCGCCACCCTAACAGCTAGTATATATATATATATATATATATATATATATATATATATATATATATATATATATATATATATATATATATATATATATCTATATATATAAAAATAAGTTGTCTGTCTGTGGATGTGTGGATGGATGTGTGGATGGATATGTCAGGTGACGTCACCTGAAAAAACTGGATTAGGTGACGTCAAAACTGAAAAAACTAAAAAAAGGCAAAAACTACAAAAAAAAACTAAAAACTAATAAAAAAAATAAAAAAGCTAAAAAACTAAAAAAACTATAAAGGTAAAAACCAATAAAAAACTAAAAAAAAAACTGAAAAAACTAAAAAAAGGCAAAAACTACAAAAAAAAACTAAAAACTAATAAAAAAAGTAAAAAAGCTAAAAAACTAAAAAAACTAAAAAAACTAAAAAAAGGTAAAAAACTAAAAAAAATAAAAAATAAAAAAAAACTAAAAAAAAGGAAAAAACTGAAAAATAAGCTAAAATAAAGGTAAAAACCAATAAAAAACTAAAAAAAAAAAGGAAAAAACTAATAAATGACGACACTCAAAGAGAAAGCGACCAGGACAAAAAACTAAAAAAAAAGGCAAAAACTACAAAAAAACTAAAAACTAATAAAAAAAATAAAAAAGCTAAAAAACTAAAAAAACTAAAAAAAGGTAAAAAACTAAAAAAACTAAAAACTAAAAAAAAACTAAAAAAGGTAAAAACTAAAAGAACTAAAAAAGAAAAAAATAAATGACGACACTCAAAGAGAAAGCGACCAGGACAAAAGGAATGTTCGATTAGCAATCAACAAAGCACCGGGACACAGGGAGTATAAATGACGACCAGGACACAAGTAAAAAAAAAAATTAACAAAACTAAAAAGAAGGTAAAAACTACAAAAAAACTAAAAAGAAAAAAAAACTAAAAACTAATAAAAAAACTAAAAAATCTAAAAATCTAAATAAACTAAAAAAGAAAAAAAAAGGAAAAAAATAAAGGAGAAAAACAAAACTAAAAAACGAATGTATATACAGACCGGTACACCGGGATACAAATGACGACCGGGACACAGGGAATATAAATAACGACCGGGACACAGGGACACAACTACAACGGGGACACCGGGGGAAACAGGGGGATAACCTGACAATCTATTTATATGCAAAGACAATGGGACAGCAAAGAATGTTGTATATTCGCAAGTTTTACGTAGTTAAAACCATATATATATATATATATATCTATATTCACAGGTGGGACATAGGGACACAACTACAATGGCGCGTAACTATTATGGCGCGTAACGACTTACGCGCGCGGGGGGGCTTGGGGGGGGCGCGAAGCGCCCCCACCAACTAGGTGTTGGGGTGGCGCGAAGCGCCACCCCAACAGCTAGTATATATATATATAGCTGATTTTAAATATATTAGTTTCATCAAATTTATTCTTACTCATCATAAGTTAAGAGCCTGAGAAAATTTGCCCTATTTTGGAAATTAGGGGGAAACACCCCCTAAAAGTAATAAAATCTTGACAGAAATCACACCAATCGCATTCAGTTTATCAGAGAACCCTAATGTAGAATTTTCAAGCTCCTCTCTGCAAAAATGTGGATTTTCGTACTTTTTGCCAGAAGACTGATCATGGGTGCGTGTTTATTTTATTTTTTTTTCTAGGGGTCATCGTATCGACCAAGTGGTCCTAGAATGTCGCAAGAGGGTTCACTCCAACGGAAATGAAAAATTCTAGTGCCATTTCTAAGTGACAAAAAAAAATTGGAGGGCACCTAGGCCCCCTCCCACGCTCATTTTTTCCCAAAGTCAACGTATAAAATTTTTAGATAGCCATTTTGTTCAAAATAGTCGAAAACCTAATAACTTTGTCTTTTGGGATGACCTACTACCCCACAGTCCCCGGGAGGGGATTGCAAGTCACAAACTTTGACCAGTGTTAACATAAAGTAAGAGTCATTGAGAAGTGTACAGACATCAGGGGATTTTTTTTGGTTAAGGGGTAATAGGGAGAGGTCTAAGTGGGAGGATCTTTCCTTGGAGGAATTTGTCAAGGGGGAGGAAAAATTCAATGAAGGGGGCACAGGATTTTCTAGCAATATTTTTAAAAAATGAAAAAATAAACTTTAGCGTAAAGAGCGGGGCGTTAAGAACAGCCCCTTTCATACATGGAGTAATTTCTGTTCGTTTTAAGTTTTAATCTCGTTTTAATTCTTACTATCAGTTAAAAAAACTGTTTTTTTTTATTTAATGTTTAAAACGACACTATATGATAATGTCTACCACCCATTTGCGTTCGAATGACAAGATAAATTATTCAAGTAAATACTTGAACGTACGTTAAATCCATGTAGTGTAATAATAGACCCCATAGAAGATTCTTCCTATTAGTGGAAAACAAGCCATTCAAGCAGTATTTCAATTTCAATTTATAGCGATGTTACAAACTTTGTACAAAAGCATTCCTAAGAAAATTGTGTTGAATGCCCTCCCACTTTTATCTAAAACTCCTCGCCATTGTCTGAAAGCAGGACAGTTTATAATGAAAACCTAATTTTATGCATCTAGGGATATTTTAACTATGAACATGGGTCACTTTCCCTCTTGGTCCTTACTAGTGTGGTCATATATGGCTCTGAACATGCCTAACTTCACAGTTTCAGAGGGAGTAATATTACAAAGTTGCATATTCATTCTTAAAATAAAATTCAAAATCAATTGTTAACATAGGAACATATTTTAAGGCTTCGTTTAATTAAGTTTAGTCACTTTATACATCCAAAAATCGTGCTCAGTGATATACAGTTGTACATCAATTATTATAAGGGACGAATTTAACGAGGGAGTTTTTTTAAACAGGAGGGGGGGGGGGACTTATCTGTCTAAAGTGTATTGCAGTGCCCAAATTTAACATCTCTCAGAAGCCTTCAAAAGAAAAAAAAAAACTAAAAAAGTATCCAAAGGTTAAGATGAAGGTGGATATTAACCTTCACTTCAGCTTGCCCTGAATGAGGGTGCTATGCGATATTAACTCCCTTCTTATTGAAGGAATTTTATATTATATTATGAAATTTAAAAGCCTTATATTCCCCCTAAGATAAAAGCCTTATATACCCCTTAACATAAAAATTTCATATGCCCCCTGGGTATAACTTAAAACACGTGCCACTGGGCTATAAGGATTGTATTGACCCCGGAATTTTTGTTATCTGATGATTGAACTATTTTGAATAAAATGGTTATCTCAAAATTTTATCAGATGGGTTTGCGGCAGAAGGGGTGTCAGGGGGAATAATTGATTTCCGATCTGTTTTGATTTTTAAAAAGTAAACTAGAATTTTCATTTTCCAATCAAATGAACTTACTTTGAAATATATACGATTAGCCCGTCCATAAGAACCATTTATTCCCCATGGGCAAATTTTACAGCACCTGCCCCTGAACCCGGGGGCTTATGTTGACTCCGGATTTTTTGTCATCTGATCTTTGAACTATTTTTGTATTTTTTTATCGGATGCATTTGGGGAAAAAACAATAAAATTAAAGCTTAAAACGATAAGAGACTATTTTATGTATAGGGGGTTCGCCCCTTCCTCAATATTCGGCTCTTCAGAGTTACATTTTTTAGTATCTTAAGAAAGTTTGTTATTCAAATTAAACTGCCATTATTTTTTTGTCCATTCTGTTCAAGAATTGAGTAAAACAGTTGAACTTTGGACTAAATAACGAGATATTGAGAAGGGGGCACCCCACCAGAACTGGTTAAATTATGTTGATTTTAAGTTTTAATGTTGATCCTTCGTTTCAGTTGAAAGCCTGTTAATTTTTGAATTCATTTCTGATTTTTTTTCCCAATAACTCCAAAAAAATACAACTCCAAAAAATCCTAAGAAAATACCACCATGGATAACATGGGAGAACGTTCCTTCCCGGGACGTCCAACACGTTTCATGATAATTTATGTCAACCCTGGAAGCGTTGTTATATGATCTTTGGACTATTTTGGACAGAATGACCAACTCAAAATTTCAATAAAATGTATTTGCGAAAAGTTTACGGTAAAGTTTGAATTTTACTCACAACTCTACTTTTTAAAATAATAAAAAACTTTAGCGTAAAGAGCAAGGCGTTGAGGAGGGGACAACCCCTTTAATATACGGAATAATTTCTGTTCGTTTTAAGTTTTAATGTCGCTCCTTACTTTCAGTGGGAAAAAACTCGTTTTTTTTTAATATACCCCAAAGGCAAAACTGTCCCTGGGCTCTGAGGGGTTGTGTCAACCCTGGAGGCTTTGATATAATCTTTGGATTTTTCTGAAATTAGTGGCTATCTCAAAATCTCCATCAGGCGCATTTAGGAAAAAAGACTCTGAAGGGTTTTGTCAACCCTAGAAGAGTTTTTTGTACGATCTATGGACTTTTTTGAACCAAATGGCTGTCTCAAGATTACAACCTAAAGCTGTTTCCCTTCGATTACTTTTAACTTTTAAAAATGGTATTAAAAATTTTGATTGAAGGAGCCCCTTCTGAACTTCATGCTACCACTACTTCCATAAGAACCTTATGTATTAACAACGACCAACTACCATAAATTATAGCCCTTGCCATGAAGACTGTGGGGCTGGGGAGGGGGTAGGAGACATAAGACACCCATTGACACGTCAAGTTACAACTCTTACTCCTTGGTGTTGAGGAAGAGCCCTGGAAGCATTGTTAAATAATCTTTGGTCTAATTTTAACAGAATGATTTTTCAAAAATTTGATCAGACGCATTTGCAGGAAGGAGGGCATGGGGGACTCATTGCCTTCCAATCACTTTTAACTCTTGAACAGAGTACTAGAGCTTTGAATTTTCAATAAAATGGGCTTTTTCCGAAGTTTATACGACCACTCCTTTAATACAAACTCTAGATACTCCAGGGCATAACATAAACTCCTTGTCCCCAGACTCTAAGGGATTGTCGAATGAGCCTCCTCAGAAGTTTATATTACCACCTTTTTCATGAAAGCCTTATATCTTAAGAATGGGCAAATATCATCAATTATTGCCCTTGTTCTAAGAGCTGAGGGGTATGGGTTGACTTCCCAAAAAAGATATTTATTTTACATCTCAACTATGCTGAACAAAATTGCTATCTAAAAATTTTTATAGTATGTATTTGGTGAAATGATGGGTGTGTGGAGGGGTAGTTGGTTTCCCTCAAGTCACTTTTGACTCTGAAAAGGGTGACTACAACAATTCAATTTTTAATCGAGTGAGCTTGTTTCAATGTTTTACGACAATTCCTTCCATACGAAGCACGTTGGTCAGAAAAAAAAATAATACACTCTACCCACTTTTCTCTTTACTTAGGCAGTGCTGTTACGTTGCCTATGATGGGGATAAAGCTTTGTTCCTGCTGTGAAACAGCCACAAATTTGAACTGTCGAGGACGAAATTTTTCACACCTTCTCACTCAATTCACCCGGATGATAACTGCTAATAGAAATGTCATATGCTGTTAATAAATTTAATAAATTTTAATCTGTTAATACCGTTAAAACTGTTAATAAATAATTCGTAGATAATTCATAAACATTTTGAAAAGAAGTTGCAAATGAAACTTAGATGTGCATAGCATCAGGGACGTAATTTGCAATTGGGTTGGGGGAAGGGGCAGCTACCCCTCACATATCTTGCTTTGAAGCCCCTTTCATGTGCAAGCCCCCTAACTAAAACTTTGTTTCTTCAAAACTAATTTCTTTTCAAAACTAAGATAAGCCAGCATAATTCAAGCGTCCCAGGAAACATGTCCTATGTGGTGCTATATTTAAGGTACTATATTTTCACTTGACTTGGAAAAATTGTTACAACTTTATTTCCCTCCCCTTCCACCCTATGGACTTTTTAAGAAATTACGCCACTGATTAGCGCGTGCTAGTTTATATCTTGGGTTAAATTACCTAATGGCAGATGCTTTTTAGAAAGATAAATATCAATCATAGAAATCAAATATCTAAGAAAAAAGACCATCGATGGAAAGAAATTATAAACATAAAATTTTCGCAAACGTAAAGCATTTGCTAAATAATATTTATTGATAAATCATCATAGGTAGATAGATAGATGCCATAGCAAGACTAAAAAAAAAAAAAAATTGACAGTAAAAAGAAGTAAATATTTTGCTTTTCAGTCCCATTGTGAGAGCACGATCCTGAAATATCATTTCGACAGCCTAAAGAAGTTGCGATTTTAATTTTCCCCTCCTTGTTATTACGAAATAAAGATTTTCGCCTCCCAGTTGGCTTTTGTGGTAATGCGGACCGATTCCATTGATAAACCTATATTTAATTAAATACTTTTTGACGGTATACAATATTAGTAAAATCCAACAGAGACAACACACAGTGTCTAAAACCTTGTTTCAAACTTGTTTGCAAAAAGAAACAGTCTTAATAATTAAAGACTTATATAAAACTCAACTATTAAAAACCATCTACAAAAAATAGATTTCGTCCAAACCCAAACCATGGCAAGCGGTCCCAACCAAAAATCCACAACCACATCAGGGGGAGGGGGGCGCGCCCCCAAGCCCCCTGGATCTTCAACCAGGCATCACCCTTCTCATCGAGTTGCTATTTGCGCTAAAATTTGATTGTCCTTAGGAACAAACGTTATAACACTTTTTTATGGCCTTTGAATTTGAAACAAAGAAGCTATCTTGAAGCCGTGGGATACTTTAGCATAACGAGCGAGGAGTTGATTTCCGGGCAACTCCTTAATATATGGAAGAATTTCTGTTCGTTTTAATTTTTATTAAACAAAAAAAACAGGTTTTTTTAAATGAAAGCAAGGAGCGACATTAAAACTTACAACGAACAAAAATTACTCTTTATATGAAAGGGGCTTTTCCTCCTCAACGCCCCGCTCTTTACGCTAAAGTTTTTAGTGTTTTAAAATGTAGAGTTAAGAGAAAGAGTCAAACTTAGGGTAATGAGCGGGGCGCTGAGGAGGAAAAGCCTCATTTGAAAAAAACATTATTGAAAAATCTTTCAATAAAAAAGAACACAAAGAATATATAAATATATAAAATATATAAAAAATGCAGTTGAATTGTAGATAATGGCAGTTTTGCATTGTTTTCCTTATAGATTATTAGTTTTTTATTCACGGATAAGACTAATCAAACAGTGGCTGTGTGGATAACCGTCATTGCTATTAGTTTAAACTGATAAATTAGTCGTAGATAAGGAATTTATTGAACATTTTTAATTTTATTTTTATTAGTTCATATTTAGCTTTGCAGTGTCATGTTCAAAATTCTGTTTTTAAAAGTGTGGAGGGAGTTGACCAAGAACTCAAAAAACAAATGGTCAGCAGTCCCTCAGAAGCTAAAAGTGGAGAAAATAACTATGTTCCAGTCTCTCTTGTTAAACTTGATGGAAATTCCAGAAGCTAAAGAGCCTAGTTTTGACATGGTGGAATATATCATCAGTTTGATAAAAGACGATTCAACCCTTGCAGAAGAACCCTTTTCTGTTATCTTTTCGAACGAGTGTGTAATACCTTCTTCCATTACACGACCATTCCCGTTGCAAATTCTTGAAATGGTAAGCAATTCCTTAAGTGCTGGATTGAAAATGATAGTTGATCAGCCATCTAAAGAATTAGCATTGTCATCACAGCCTATTACTCAGCCTTATATTCAATGCGATGCGGCTAAGGGAAGTATTTCGCATGAAAATTATTTTGGTGAAGGAATTGATAGAGAGCCTTATGATTTTGATGGAGAAAAACTCGTCCCTTGTCCAAAAGCCATTTTGGATTATATCTTCGATAGACAATCTGATAACTTCGTCCATCACTCGAGTGTTTCCATTACAGATTACGAAGACGGTAAAGAATTCCTTAAGATGTTGATTGAAGGTGCCTGTCAAGCAAGTGTACGAATATTTGGAATTGTTGTCGTCACTTACCATCCTGCCTCAAACTTTAGGTGTTGTGAAGAAGAAAATCACCTTCATATCCTCCATACCTGTCGGAGCTCCTGCCAGTGTGTAATTCTTAGAGTTCCTAGTAAAAGACAATTAATCCGATCAAGAGCGTCAGGTAGAAAAGAGCTGCTTCCACTTTTGCAGTGTTTATATACCCCAGGTATGCGATTTGTTGGTGTGGGCGCAGGTCTTAAGTTTAGCAATCAAATCTTACCATACAGAACAGATGGGTTGTCAGAAGAATTTAAAACATGCAATATACAAGAGGCTTTGGCATATTTTGATCCCCACAAATTGCCTCCAATTCACTTTGACTTTTACAGATTATACGAAAAAAGAAATAATGGTCGGATGAAAAAGGGGAAAAGAATGGAGGAAAACAAAAGTGTTGGGAATAATGAACAACATCAGGAAACTGTAGCAGTAACAGATGAAATGAATGAACCTTTATTCAAAGGGTTCTACTCAACAATAAAATTAGTGTTATCAAGAACAATAGGAGTGGACATTAACACTCTTGTCCTTACTACAGAATTCAATGAGTATGTTAAAGTGAAGAACGGTAAATGGCTTTTGAGAGAGCTCTGGCTCAATAAGAACTGTAGGTTTAAAAAGACGCTGTATGATAAAGCATATACTGCATTTGATTTTGAATGGCGAGATAAATCGTTCTACCAGAAACTTGAACATATACTGGATCCGGATACTCTATTAATGGCACCCTCAAGAGATCCTGATCATTACTGGAATGTTACCCATTCAAAAAATATATTCCTAAGTTTCTTATATTCTTCTTTTCCGTGCAAAATCTCACTCAATAAATTCCTTTCGGGACTTGTTGATTGGCAAGATCGAAATATAAAAAATACGTTAATCTTAAAACATCGATCTTACCCTCCCACTGAAACTGATTGCATTCTTGAAGCCTTAACTTATATTCTTGGGGGCCCAAAGTTTGTGGGTATAATTCCCCGTGCTCTGACTGTACACGCAGGCAGATGTCCTTTTCAAAACTGTGTTGACAAAGAGATGATTTGGTGGCACAATCCGAATTTTGCCCGTGACTTTTTATTAAAACTAGGTCCTATTCTTAGTGGAGATCCTTGCAGAGTCATGGATAAACATCAAGAATATGCTACTCTAAAAAGAACCCCTGTACTAATAACTGGGCACTTGCAAGACAGAGAGTTCCAACAATTTAAAGATAGTGTTGCCATTTTTGAAGTGGATATATCGACATTTTCAAAAGAAGATGTAACTAATGCCAGAATTCATCCAGCTGGTGTTGCACATGTTATCAAACAGTTTATAGATGCTCCTGATTCAATCTGGGAAGAAGCCGAAAAGAATAAAAACTACAATCCATTCAACGCATCCATTAAAGAAGAATTGAGTGATTTCTATTAATTTATAAGTGACTTATAATGAACTTGTTTCGTGAATAATTAAAGAATATAAAATTGTGTTATTGTCGTTTCAAACAGTAAAATTTTTCATCGTTAAGTAGAATAAATAAATCAACAAGGGAGTCAGAAGCCCTCTGATGCACCTGAAGATACTAATTAACAAACTGTTAAAGACTCATTAGTACTATTTGTACAAAAAAGTCTTAAGTTTCCCAGATGATTAATCTAGGCAAGGAATTTACATTTTAAAGTATCAGAATGCCAGTGCCACCAGTACTGCACTAAACATATAAATTAATAAGGGTTAGGCTGATAGCTTTTCAACACCTGGAAATTTCCCCTTGGTTTTTCACAAATCCAAAAGTTCTCTGCTCGTAAAGTCATTTCATCATATGAAGAAATTTCAAAAAAGAAATTAAACCTTGCTTAGTGTCTGTTTATCCCTATCAGGTCTTTTCCAAAATTTTCCAGCTAGCCAATTAGGGAAGGAGTAGAAGTTTCAGAATTGAGTTATATCTAAAATAGCGACGAAGACCACACTGTTAATCCATAACAAACAAACACAAAGTAGAAACAATACTTTCTACTTTGCTGGACCTGCAATACTCCTGGACCTGCTATTGTTAACCCCTCTTCTAAAATGTTGGAATCCCAGGAAATCGAAACACTGGGAAAAGGTCAAAAATTCTCTTTTCTACCGACATAAGTTCCTGTGACAGATATAGTTTCCTCTATACAGTCCACTTTGTATAAACACTATCCTTCTGTTTCTAACCTTGATGAAGTTAGGTCTTGTCTCATGTATACCCTTTTTAACAGCCAAGAAAAGGTTAAGCCTCCTACCACTTTTACAACGAAAAATTTGCACGACATAAAAATACTATCTAATCTCTGCAAACACCCTTCTATTATGATAACCAAGGCAGACAAAAGCAATTCACTTGTTGTCATGGATACAACACACTATGACAACAAAATTCTTTCACATTTAAACGACACAACTACATATAAAACAAAAACTCACGACCCTACTGATCAGTTTGTTAATAATATTATAAATGAATTAAAGCAGCTAAAACAGAATGGTAAAATCACCCCACAATTACAAAATAATTTTGTGCAATTACACACCCCACAATAAATTTTTTCCCTGTGGTAGTTTCTGTCCCAAACTCGACGGTTTACCAAAAATACATACACAAGGTATTCCCTTAAGACTTATCGTAGCGTGCACTAAAGCCCTTGCTTCCAATATTAGAAAATGGCTTTGTACAGCTTTCAAACCTTTATTGTATTCCCAAAATTCCTATATTTGTAACTTGGCAGATTTAGTTCAAATACTAGGCAACACAAGTATTTCAGAAAACACAATAGTTAGTAGTTTTGACATTGTTTCCATGTATACGAATTAAATAAAAAAAAACTAGTTTTTTTAACTGAAAGTAAGGAGCGACATTAAAACTTAAAACGAACAGAAATTACTCCATATATAAAATGGGTTGTCCCATCCGCAATCCCTCGCTCTTTACGCTAAAGCTTTTAATTGTTATAAAAAGTAGAATTGTGGCAAAGAGTCAAACTTTAGCGTAAAGAGAAAATAAGAGAAAGCCGAAACTTTGACCATTATCAAACAGTTCGTGGTAACGAACTGTAGTAAGGAGCGACCCGGCTCAATAGTAACCAAAACTCTATAAAATGGAATTTTGATACCAATACCTACATCAAAAGAATCGCATTTTAACGCTGATTTTAAATATATAAGTTTCATCAAGTTTAGTCTTACCCATCAAAAGTTACGAGCCTGAGAAAATTTGCGTTATTTTAGAAAATAGGGGGAAACGCCCCCTAGAAGTCATAGAATCTTAACGAAAATCACACCATCAGATTCAGCGTATCAGAGAACCCTACTGTAGAAGTTTCAAGCTCCTATCTACAAAAATGTGGAATTTTGTATTTTTTGCCAGAAGGCAGATCACGGATGCGTGTTTATTTGTTTTTTTGTTTTTTTGTTTTTTTTTGTTTTTTTTTCTTTTTCCCAGGGGTGATCGTCTCGACCCAGTTGTCCTAGAATGTTGCAAGAGGGCTCATTCTAACGGAAATTAAAAGTTCTAGTGCCCCTTTTAAGTGACCAAAAAAATTGGAGGGCACCTAGGCCCCCTCCCACGCTAATTATTTTACCAAAGTCAACGGATCAAAATTCTGAGATAGCCATTTTATTCAGCGTAGTCGAAAAACCTTATAACTATGTCTTTAGGGACGACTTACTCCCCCACAGTCCCCATGGGAGGGGCAACAAGTTACAAACTTTGACCAATGCTTACATATAGTAATGGTTATTGGGAAGTGTACAGGCGTTTTCAGGAGGATTTTTTTGGTTGGGGGAGGGGTTGAGAAGAGGGGGATATATTGGGGGAACTTTCCATCGATAATTTGTCATGGGGGATGAAAATCTCCATGAAGGGAGCGCAGGATTTACTAGCATTATTTAAAAACACAATGAAAAAATAAATATGAAAAAGTACTTTCAGCTGGAAGTAAGGAACAGCATTAAAACTTAAAACAAACAGAAATTATTACCCATTTGAGGGGCTCACCTCCTCCTAATACCTCGCTCTTTACGTTAAAGTATTTTTAGTAATTTCAACTATTTATTCTACGGCTTTTGTGATTCTGGGGTCATTCTTAATGAATTGGGACAAAATTTAAGCTTTAGTGTAAAGAGCGAGGATCTGACAAGGGGGCGAACTTATATATGTAATAAAAATATGAGAATACAAAAGTTCTTTACGTAAGCTAATTTATAAGTTACGTAAATCTCTTACTAATAAAAATATTCGTAAAAAATTAAAAGTTCTAGTTGCCTTTTTAATTAACCAAAAAATCGGAGGGCAACTAGGCTTCCTCTCCCGCTCTTTTTTTCTCAAAATCATTCGATCAAAATTATGAGAAAGCCATTTAGCCAAAAAAAAAAAAAAAAAATGCAAATTTCGTTTTAATTATTCCTCTGCGGAGAGCCAAAATCAAAACATGCATTGATTCAAAAACGTTCAGAAATTAAATAAAAAAAACAAGTTTTTTTAACTGAAAGTAAGGAGCGACATTAAAACTTAAAACGAACAGAAATTACTTCGTATATGAAAGAGGCTGCTTCCTCATCAACGCCCCGCTCTTTACGCTAAAGTTTTTTACTGTTTTAAAAAGAAGAATTGATAGACAGAGTCAAACTTTAGTGTAAAGAGCGGGGCGTTGATGAGGAAGCATCCTCTTTCATATACGAAGTAATTTCTGTTCGTTTTAAGTTTTAATGTCGCTCCTTACTTTCAGTTAAAAAAACTTGTTTTTTTTATTTAATTTACATATAGTAATGGCTATCGGGAAGTGTGCAGACGTGTTTAGAGGGACTTTTTCGAGTTGGGATGGGGATGGGTTGGGGGAGGGGGTTACATAGGAGGATCTTTACACGGAGGAATTTATCATGAAGGAAGAGAATTTCCATAAAGGGGGCGCAAGATTCTCTAATGTTATTTAAAAAAAAACAATGAGAAAATAAATAAAAAAAGTTTTTTGAAGTGGAATTAAGGAGCAGCATTGAAACTTAAAATGAACAGAAAATATTATGCATATAAGAGGGTTTGTCTCCTCCACAATATCTTGCTCTTTACGTAAAAGTATTTTTAGTAATTTCAACCATTTATTCTACGGCCTTTGTGATTCAGGGGTCATTATTAAGGAATTGAGATGGAATTCAAGCTTTTGTGTAAAGAGCGAGGTACTGCCGAGGGGGCGAACCCCCTCATATACGTAATAAAAATATACAAATATAGAAGTTCGTTACGCTTGTTATTTCGAAAGTTACGTATATTTATTACTAATAAAAACGTTCGTTAAAAAAACAAAAAGTTCTAGGTTGTATTTTTAAATAGCCAAAAACCGGAGGGCAACTAGGCCTCCTCCCCCACCCGTCTTTTTTCAAAATCGTCCTGTCAAAACTATGAGAAAGCCATTTAGCCAAAAATAAAATATTAATATACAAATTTCGTTTTAAATATTAATTTTCGGTGAGCCAAAATCAAAACATGCATGAATTCAAAAACGTTCAGAAATTAAACAAAAAATAAGCTTTTTTTAACTGCAAGTAAGGAGCTATTTTAAAATTTCAAACGAACAGAGATTATTCCGTATATGAAAGGGGTTGTCCCCTCCTCAACACCTGGCTGTTTACGCTAAAATATTTTTTATTGTTTTAAAAAGTAAAATTGTGAGGAAGAGTCAAACTTTAGCGTAAAGAATGAGGCATTGAGGAGGGGACAACCCTTTTCATATACAGAATAATTTCTGTTATTTTTAAGTTATAATGTTGCTCCTTACTTGCAGTTAAAAAAAACTTGCTTTTTTATTTAATTAGTAGTAGAAACGACTTAGTAGAATGATAGATTGTTTCTATCTTAAAATGTTAAAAAAAGGGTCGGGTATCCAGATCCTTTTAAACTAGGAGTAATAGCATTAAAGACAAGCATCACTACTAAATTAAATGGTGCAATAAAATGATATCTGTTTGACCCCAAGATCTTAAAGATCTTTCAAGCATCAGGATCTAGTCCCAGTTTCAAACAGTTCGTGGTAACGAACTGTAGTAAGGAGCGACCCGGCTCAATAGTAACCAAAACTCTAAAAAATGGAATTTTGATACCAATAGCTACATCAAAATAATCGCATTTTAATGCTAGTTTTAAATATATAAGTTTCATCAAGTCTAGTCTTACCCATCAAAAGTTACGAGCCTAAGAAAATTTGCGTTATTTTAGAAAATAGGGGGAAACACCCCCTAAAAGTCATAGAATCTTAACGAAAATCACACCATCAGATTCAGCGTATCAGAGAACCGTACTGTAAAAGTTTCGAGCTCTTATCTACGAAAATGTGGAATTTTGCATTTTTTGCCAGAAGACAGATCACGGATGCGTGTTTATTTGTTTTTTTGTTTTTTTGTTGTTTTTTTTTCCCAGGGGTGATTGTATCGACCCAGTTGTCCTAGAATGTTGCAAGAGGGCTCATTCTAACGGAAATGAAAAGTTCTAGTGCCCTTTTTAAGTGACCAAAAAAATTGGAGGGCACCTAGGCCCCCTCCCACGCTAATTATTTTCCCAAAGTCAACGGATCAAAATTCTGAGACAGCCATTTTATTCAGCGTAGTCGAAAAAATTTATAACTATGTCTTTGAGGACAACTTACTCCCCCACAGTCCCCGTGGGAGGGGCAACAAGTTACAAACTTTGACCTGTGCTTACATATAGTAATGATTATTGGGAAGTATACAGGCGTTTTCAGGAGGATTTTTTTGGTTGGGGGAGGGGTTGAGAAGAGGGGGATACGCTGGGGGAACTTTCCATCGAGAATTTGTCATGGGAGAAGAAAATTTCCATGAAGGGAGAGCAGGATTTACTAGCATTATTTAAAAAAAAACAATTAAAAAATAAATGTGAAAAAGCTTTTTCAGCTGGAAGTAAGGAACAGCAATAAAACTTAAAACAAACAGAAATTATTACCCATATGAGGGGCTCACCTCTTTCTAATACCTCGCTCTTTACGCTAAAGTATTTTTAGTAATTTCAACTATTTATTCTACGGCTTTTGTGATTCAGGGGTCATTCTTAATGAATTGGGATAAAATTTAAGCTTTAGTGTAAAGAGCGAGGTACTGACGATGGGGCGAATCCCCTCATATATGTAATAAAAACATGAGAATACAAAAGTTCTTTACGTAAGCTAATTTATAAGTTACGTAAATCTTTTACCAATAAAAAGATTCGTAAAAAATTAAAAGTTCTAGTTGCGTTTTTAATTAACCAAAAAATCGGAGGGCAACTAGGCTTCGTCCCCCGCTCTTTTTTCTCAAAATCATTCGATCAAAATTATGAGAAAGCCATTTAGGAAAAAAAAAATATGCAAATTTCGTTTTGATTATTCCTCTGCGGAGAGCCAAAATCAAAACATGCATTGATTCAAAAACATTCAGAAATTAAATAAAAAAAACAAGTTTTTTTAACTGAAAGTAAGGAGCGACATTAAAACTTAAAACGCATAGAAATTACTTCGTATATGAAAGAGGCTGCTTCCTCATCAACGCCCCGCTCTTTACGCTAAAGTTTTTTACTGTTTTAAAAAGAAGAATTGAGAGAAAGAGTCAAACTTTAGCGTAAAGAGCGGGGCGTTGATGAGGAAGCAGCCTCTTTCATATACGAAGTAATTTCTGTGCGTTTTAAGTTTTAATGTCGCTCCTTACTTTCAGTTAAAAAAACTTGTTTTTTTTTATTTAATTAGTAGCAGAAACGACCTTGCAAAATGATAGATTTGCCTATCTTAGAATGTTAAAAAAAAGGGTCGGGTATCCGGGTATCCTTTTAAACTAGGAGTAATAGCATTAAAGACAAGCATTTCGCCATATGGGTATATGAGCAAATATATACAACATTTGTCAAAAAAAGATAAGAAATATTCACAGCAACCAAGTATAATTATTTTTTTATAATTTGTATATGAAGTGCCTGAAATTATAGAGAAATTTAGGACTCCAGGGGTGGGGAGGGTGAAGTCACAGTCCGAAAAACTCACACACATCACTGTTGGTGGGGCGTGTAACGGTATCGTTGCTGTTTAACTGAAATAAATTCCTAAAAATTTATCTGAAATCTTGAGAGAGTCGAATATCATACGTTAGAAATCCCCTGTTGTCCATGCCACTAATTATTTAACATAGAAACCAGAAAACCCTTTTTTAGCCGTAATTTTATGACGTGCTAAACCAGTCAGTCTGGCTTAGGTTTTTTTATTTATATATTTCTGGCGTTGTGACAGTTCAGACCCTAAAGTACCACGTTTCTTAAGATGTTCTGAAACGGCAATGTATCTAAGCATAATTCGGTCCTACTGAGACAAAAACGGTTCTGGTTTATTTAGACCTATAGTGCTAAGGTTGGCAACCCTGGAGTTTATAAGTCAGGACTTGGACACTAAGCTTTGTTATATTTTTAAAATTTTAAGTTTGGATGCTAAGTACTGTCTATTTTTCAAATTTTGGGGTATCAAATAGTTTCCTCCGTTACCCTGGTGAAACAAATATGTTTCAGAATTGTCGGGT
Source organism: Artemia franciscana (assembly GCF_032884065.1). Classification (NCBI taxonomy): domain Eukaryota; kingdom Metazoa; phylum Arthropoda; class Branchiopoda; order Anostraca; family Artemiidae; genus Artemia; species Artemia franciscana. The sequence continues at coordinate 47,157,273 of NC_088866.1, read as the reverse complement.
AACAGTTCTCAAAAAATATTAATCTGGATGGAAATCTAAAAATGCGAGCTCAGGCAAAAGTCAGCTTAACGTTCTAGGTTAGCCTGCTAAATGCATTTACAAGAATCAGAAAAATTTTTTATTCTTCGGTAATTTTCATAGGAAATTATTGTGACATAATAAGGGCGAGTAGTCAGAAGCAGCACTTCAACGTAGCCTATAGTAAAGGCCACTAATGCTTCAATGTATTATTATTATGATTTTTCTTCGTTTGGATTCATGTGGATGGGGTACTATAATAAAATTAGGAGGAGGCTCAATCGATTATAAATCTGAAAGTCTTGTGCCTTTATTAAGAGTAAAAGTGACCGAAGGGCAACTAGCTTGAACGCGCCCTTTTCCCCCAAAGGTATCTGATACAAATTTTGAGAAAGCCATTTAACTCAAAGTAGTGAAACGATCATATAACAAAAATTTTGGTGTCGACATAGCCCCCAGATCCCTAAGGCAAGTGTTTGAAGATATGCACCAGGAGCGTGTAAATTTTTCGTGGAAGGGGTTGTCGGTACAAACTTTGAAGGGGACTCTTTTTTAGCGTAGCCTATAGTAAAGGCCCATAATGCTTCAATGTATTATTATTATGATTTTTTTTTACGTTTGGCTTCATGTGGATGGGGTAGTCAAATAAAGTTTGGAGGAGGCTCAATCGAATAGAAATCTGAAAGTCTTGTGCCTTTATTAAGAGTAAAAGTGACCGAAGTGCAACTAGCCTGACTCTTGCCCTTTTCCCCCAAATGTATCTGATACAAATTTTGAGACAGCCATTTAACTTAAAGTAGTTCAAAGATCATATAAAAAAAAAACTTTGGTGTCGACATAGCCCACAGATCCCTAAGGCAAGTGTTTGAAGATATGCACCAGGAGCGTGTAAAGTTTTCGTGGAAGGGGTTGTCTTAAAAACTTTGAAGGGGACTCTTTTGATTGAAAATTGAAAGTTCTTGTCCCCATGTTAAGAACCAAAAGTGATTGTAGGGCAACTAGGCCTCCCATGCCCTGTTTTCCACGAGTGCATCTTATCGAAATTTTTAGATTTCCATTTTGTTCAAATATATCCATGTATCATTTAGAAAACCCCTGGGCTGACACAGCCCCCCTCCCTCCAGAGACAGGGGAAAAGGGTTGTAAGCTATGCCTTGGGGCATAAAAGGTTTTAATGGTAGTTGTGGTCTTATAAACTTCGGGGTGGGGAGGCTCATTTGATTGTAAATTGAAATTTATATCTCTTTTTTAAAGATTGAAAAGAGATGGGAGGGTAAATAGCTCCCCCACAGAATAAATTGAAGAATAAATGAAACCTAAAACTAACAGAAATTAAATAAGCAATTACAGCAAACAAACATACAGCAGCGTATGCGTAATTGCGCCAAATGCGTCATTGGCGCTTTACTTAAAGCTACACATGTCTTGAACAGTATTGGAAATAACAAATAAAACTAAACTAAATATTTGATTGACAATGATTTAAATTCCCGAAAGCTCATCAGTTCAAGATTTTGTCTCACTCTAATTTTTCTTTTTGTTTTCAATGTCGTAATAAGTACAGAAGAAAATTTCTGTAATTAAATTCTTTTTCGGTAAAACGCCAATTACAAACAGGGTTTTAGACTTTTACAAATAGGGAAGGGTGTTGTAGCCAAACTTTTGTTCATCGTAATTTTTTTCGCTTTAAGCTTGATTTACATATTCAGTTTAAGTTTTAAACGTTTTAAGATTTATTTATTCATTTATATTAGTGTCTGTTGTATGTTTGTTTGTTAAGATTGTTTATCCAATTCCTGTTCGTTGTGGGTTTAATTTATTCTTAAATAGTAATTTCTGGTCGTTTTGAGTTTGAATTATTATATATTATTATTTCTGCTGATCATAAGTTTAATATGACCTTCGCTTTTCTTTGAAAATCGTCTTTTTGAGATTCTTTTTTGAAAATTGGTTTACAAGGAACAAAGAAAAGTTTTTGTTTCTGTAGACTAAGTGTCTTGTGTGTTTTTTTTTTTTTAATTTAGCCTAAAGAACATTTGTCAAAAATGTCCCTCTGTCGAAATTTTATCTCTATCTTTTTTTTGTATAGATACAATAATAAGGACTTGTTTAGATTTTGATGTATGATCAGAATAAATTCTACATATAGCTGAAATTTTTCCCTCCTTGTGTTTTTTTTTTTACATTCTTCTTTTAGTGATATAGTTTTGAATCAAACATAATGAAAGCAAAGAACTTGCATAGTGAACGCATTGAGCTTGCTTTCACTTTATTCTTGTCAATGTTAGGTTGAATTAGTAATTGGTACAACAATTCCTAGTGATAATTCACTTTAATAACCCCACCTGCTACAGAACAATGATGGAGATGTGATGAAAACCTCTTTATTGGATTAGAGGCAGATTTCCTTGGTTACGCACCTGTATTTACAATTTTGATTTTCTGAATATCTATCTCTAAAGCGTTTTTATTGTCGGTTATCATTAGGCGAACTTAGATATGTTAAAGCTATTTGGATTGAATACGATTGACTAAAAATAAATGTTTACACACTCAATACCAATGACTCAAAACAGAAAATAGGATTAGTAATTTTCATGAGTTCCTCACAGAGTTGTCAATCGTTGCCAAGTTGTCAAGCCTTTTCTAGATTTCAAGATTTGTCAAAAAACAAAGCAAATGGGAAGTTGCGTCGGTGGCATTAGAGCCTTTGACCTTTATAAATATGCACCCGTATTCCGCTTTTAGGCTTGTAAAACTATAAACGTGAATATGCAACAAACTTACTAATTAAAGAATCAACCTTTATTCTATTTCAAAAATAGTACTAATCAGCACTAAAATAACTTAAAGCTCCATCACTTCTGTGGCAGATGTGTTAAAATTTCATCCAGGTGGTTACCAATAAACGAGATTCAATATAGAATATTCACAATAGGTTTAAAATGCACTTGGCGTTTTTTACCGAGCGTTCCTGCACTCCTGCACTGACACATTAAGCGGTAAACGTTGTACCGAGTGTTGATCCTCTGTTGATCACAGGTCTGATCGCAGACCTCTGTGAACCTCTGTTGATCACAGGTCTTCTCTAAAACAATTAAATAAAAAAAGACTAATTTTTTTAGCTGAAAGTAAGGAGCGACATTAAAACTTAAAACGAACAGAAATTACTCCGCATATGAAATGGGTTGTCCCCTCCGCAATCCCTCGCTCTTTACGCTAAAGCTTTTAATTGTTTTCAAAAATAGAATTGTGGAAAAGAGTCAAACTTTAGCGTAAAGAGCGAGGGATTGCGGAGGGGACAACCCATTTCATATACGGAGTAATTTCTGTTCGTTTTAAGTTTTAATGTCGCTCCTTACTTTCAGCTAAAAAAACTAGTTTTTTTTTTATTTAATTTCTGAACGTTTTTGAATTAATGCATGTTTGGTTTTGGCTCTCCTCACATAAATTATTAAAATGAAATTTGCATATTAATTCTTTTTTTGGCTAAATGGCTTTCTCTTAGTTTCGATCAGACGATTTTGAGAAATAAAGGGTGGAGAAGGACGTCTAGTTGCCCTCCAATTTTTCGGTTACTTAAGAATGCAACTAGAACTTTTAATTTTTAACGAGTGTTTTTATTAGTTAAAAATATACGTAGCTTAAGAATTAACTTACGTAACAAACTTTCACAATCTTATATTTTTATTATGTATACGAGGGGGTTTGTACCCTCGTCAATACCTCACTCTTTACACTAAATCGTAAGTTTTGTCCCAATTCTTTAAGAATGACCCCTGAATCAGAAAGGCCGTAGAATAAATAGTTTAAATTACTAAAAATACTTTAGCATAAAGAGCGAGGTATTTATCTCCTCCTAAATACCTCGCTCTTTATGCTAAAGTATTTTTAGAACCCCTCATTTGCGTAATAATCTCTGTTCGTTTTAAGTTTTAATGCTACCCCTTCCTTTCATTTGAAAAAACGTTTTCATATTTATTTTTCATTGTTTTCTTATAGTAATGCTGGAAAATCCTGCGCCCTTTTCATTGAATTTTTCTTCCCCCATGACAGATTCCTCCAAGGAAAGATCCTCCAGCATAGCCCCCTCCCCTCAGCCCCACCCCCAAACAAAATAAAATCCCCCTGAAAACGTCTGTACACTTACCAATAGCCATTACTATATGTAAATTACATAAAAAAAACTAGTTTTTCTAACTGAAAGTAAGGAGCGATGTTAAAACTTAAAACGAACAGAAATTACTCCGTATATGAAATGGGTTGTCCCCTCGCATTCCCTCGCTCTTTACGCTAAAGTTGGACTCTTTGCCACAATTCTACTTTTTAAAACAATTAAAAGCTTTAGCGTAAAGAGCGAGGGAATGCGGAGGGGACAACCCATTTCATATACGGAGTAATTTCTGTTCGTTTTAAGTTTTAACGTCGCTCCTTACTTTCAGTTAGAAAAACTAGCTTTTTTTTTATGTAATTTCTGAAATTTTTTGAATTAATGCATGTTTAATTTTGGCTCTCCACACATAAATTATTAAAATGAAATTTACATTTTAATTCCTTTTTTGGCTAAATGGCTTTCTCTTAGTTCTGATCAGACGATTTTGAGAATTAAGGGATGGGGAAGGAGCCCTAGTTGCCATGCAATTTTTCGGTTACTCAAAAAGGCAACTATAATTCCTTTATTAGTAAAAACTATACGTAACTTAAGAATTAACTTACGTAACAAACTTTTATATTCTTAAATTTTTATTATGTATATGAGGGGGGTTTGTACCCTCGTTAATACCTCGCTCTTTACACTAAATCGTAAGTTTTGTGACGATTCTTTAAGAATGACCCCTGAATCAGAAAGGCCGTAGAATAAATAGTTGAAATTACTAAAAATACTATAGCATAAAGAGCGAGGTATTTATCTCCTCCTGAATACCTCGCTCTTTATGCTAAAGTATTTTTAGAACCCCTCATATGCGTAATAATCTCTGTTCGTTTTAAGTTTCAATGCTACTCCTTGCTTTCAAAGGAAAAAACTTTTCCATGTTTATTTTTTCATTGTTTTTTTTATAGTAATTTTAGAAAATCCTGCGCCCTTTTCATTGAATTTCTGTTCCCCCATGACATATTTCTCCAGGGAAAGATCCTCCCACATAGCCCCCTCTCCTCAACCCCACCCCCAAAACCAAAAAAAATCCCCTGAAAACGACTGTACACTTCCCAGTAACCATTATTATATGTAAACACTGGTCGAAGTTTGTAACTTGCAGCCCCTCCCCCAGGGACTGTGGGGGAGTAAGTCATTCCCAAAGACATAGTTATTATTGTTTTTGACTATGCGGAACAAAATGGCAATCTTAAAATTTTGATCTGTTGACTTTGGAGAAAAAATGAGCGTGGGAGGGGGCATTGGTGCCCTCCAATTTTTTTGGTCACTTAAAAAGGGCACTAGAACTTTTTATTTCCGTTAGAATGAGCCCTCTTGCAACATTTTAGGATCACTTGGTCGACACGATGACCCCTGGGGAAAAGAAAAAAAAACAAACAAACAAATAAACACGCACCCGTGATTTGTCTTCTGGCAAAAAATACGAAATTCCACATTTTTGTAGATAGGAGTTTGAAAATTTTGCTATAGAGTTCTATGATACGCCGAATGCGATGGTGTGACTTTCGTTAAGATTGTGTGACTTTTAGGTGGTGTTTTCACCTATTTTCTAAAATAAGACAAATTTTCTCAGGTTCGTAACTTTTGATGACAAAGACCAAATTTGATGAAACTTATATATTTAAAATCAGCATGAAAATCCGATTCTTTTGATTATATTTTAGCATCAAAATTCTATTATTTAGAGTTTCGTTTACTATTGAGCCGGGTCGCTCCTTACCACAGTTCGTTACCACGAATTGTTTGAAAGAAAATAATTCGGCATTTCGGGGCTTCTGACATCATTACTCCTTTGCGGAAGTTAGGCTCAAAATTCGAAAAGGATTATATTTTTTCTCTGGGCCCCTTCCACCTCTTAGTTCGTTTATTTTCCCGTTAGTTTTCACCTGTTTTCGCTTTATAGTTGTGTTATCTCTTAGCAGTTCTTTCGTTAGTTGAGTTATGGTTGTGGTATATATGTCTTATCGCTCGTATAGTTGTGTTATTTTCAAATTATACTACATAATACAGAGGCTCCGAACACCCAGCATTGTATATTAAGCTCTGAATTTGACGTTTTTTTCTAACGTGACCAGATTCGCTCTGCGCCCTGCACCCTTTTCATTGAATTTTTCTTCCCCCATGACATATTTCTCCAAGGAGAGATCCTCCCACATAGCCCCCTCCCCTCAACCCTACCCCCAAAACCAAAAAAATCCCCCTGAAAACGTCTGTACACTTCCCAACAGCCATTATTATATGTAAACACTGGTCGAAGTTTGTAACTTGAAGCCCCTCCCCCAGGGACTGTGGGGGAGTAAGTCATCCCCAAAGACATAGTTATCATGGTTTTCGACTATGCTGAATAAAATGGCTATCTCAAAATTTTGATCCGTTGACTTTGGGAAAAAATGAGCGTGGGAGGGGGCCTAGATGCCCTCCAATTTTTTTGGTCACTTAAAAAGGGCACTAGAACTTTTCATTTCCATTAGAATGAGCCCTCTTGCGACATTCTAGGACCACTCGGTCAATACGATGACCCCTGGGAAAAAAAAAACAAAAAAAAAACAAACAAATAAACACGCACCCGTGATTTGTCTTCTGGCAAAAAATACAAAATTCCACATTTTTGTAGATAGGAGCTTGAAACTTCTACAGTAGGGTTCTCTAATACGCTGAATCTGATGGTGTCATTTTCGTTAAGATCCTACGACTTTTAGGGGGTGTTTCCCCCTATTTTCCTAAATAAGGCAAATTTTCTCAGGCTTGTAACTTTTGATGGGTAAGACTAAACTTGATGAAACTTATATATTTAAAATCAGCATTAAAATGCGATTCTTTTGATGTAGCTATTGATATCAAAATTCAATTTTTTACAGTTTTGATTACTATTGAGCCGGATCGCTCCTTACTACAGTTCGTTACCACGAACTGTTTGACACTGATCAAAGTTTGTAACTTGCAGCCCCTCCCCCAGGGGTTGTGGGGGAGTAAGTCATCTCCAAAGACATAGTTATTATGGTTTTCGACTATGCTGAACAAAATGGCTATCTCAAAATTTTGATTCGTTGACTTTGGGAAAAAAATGAGCGTGGGAGGGGGCCTAGATGCCCTCCAAATTTTTTGGTCACTTAAAAAGGGCACTATAACTTTTCATTTCCGTTAGAATGAGCCCTCTTGCGACATTCTAGGACCACTTGGTCGATACAATGACCCCTGGGAAAAAGAAAAAAGAAAAAAAAAAAAAAAAAAAAAAAACAAACAAATAAACACGCACCCGTGATTTGTCTTCTGGCAAAAAATATGAAATTCCACTTTTTTGTAGATAGGAGCTTGAAACTTCTACAGTAGGGTTCTCTGATACGCTGAATCTGATGGTGTCATTTTCAATAAGATTCTACGACTTTTAGGGGGTGTTTCCCCCTATTTTCTTAAATAAGGCAAATTTTCTCAGGCTCGTAACTTTTGATGGGTAAGACTAAAATTGATTAAACTTATATATTTAAAATCAGCATTAAAATGCAATTCTTTTGATGTAGTTATTGATATCAAAATTTTTTTAGAGTTTTGGTTACTTCAATTTCTTAGAGTTTTGGTTACTATTGAGCCGGGTCGCTCCTTACTACAGTTCGCTACCACGAACTGTTTGATTAATGTTAATCAATGGTTGAACAATAGGAAAAAGCCTTGTATTATGGCTTTAATACAAAGATAGGTCAATTTTAAAAGTCATTAAGCTTCTTGCAATTTATTCTCTTAGTAGTTTAATAAGAGAAAAGATATTTATCTATTGAAGCAGTAAGCGTCTGAAGCAAGCTAGATTCAATTTATTACCTCCCACGTCGCAAAAACTTGCTCTTTTTTCTTAAAATGTGTTTGTTCAAGTACATTGAATTTCGTCTTTTAACCAGGTACAAGTTTAAAGCTAATTATTCTGCATTAATTAATTTACCAAAAAATTTCATTTGAAATTCGTTTCATTGGAAACAACTGAAAAAGTACTTTTATGATATGCCCCTACCTGATATTTTTCTAATATGTTTCTCTTACGCTCAATCCTAATTAAATTAAATAAAAAAAACAAGTTTTTTTAACTTTAGGTAAGGAGCGACTTTAAAACTTAAAACAGAAATTAGAAATTTGAACGGAAATTAGTCCGTATATGAAAAAGGTTGTCCCCTTCTCAACACCTGGCTCTTTACGCTAAAGTTTGACTCTTTCTTACAACTCTAATTCATAAAACAGTAAGAAACTTTAGCGTCAAGAGAGAAGCGTTGAGGAGGGGAAAACACCTTTCATATCCGGAATAATTTCTGTTCGTGTTAAGTTTTAAAATTACTCCTTAACTTTTTTTTATTTAATTTTTGAACATTTTTGAATTAATGCATGTTTTGATTTTGGCTCATCGCACATGAATAATTAAAACAAAATTTGCAAATTTTTTTTCTCGGCTAAATGGCTTTCTCATAGTTTTGACCGGACAAAAGAAAAAGGGATGGGGGAAGAGGTCTAGCTGCCCTCCAGTTTTTAGTTACTTAAAAAGGCAACTAGAACTTTCTATTTTTTACGAACATTTTAATAGTAATAACTATAAGTACTTAGAACTTAGCTTATGTAATGAACTTCTAATTCGTATATTTTTATTACATATATGAGGGGATTCGCCCCATCATCAATACCTCGTTCTTCACATTAAAGCTTGAATTTTGTCCCATTTCGTTAGTAATGATACTGGAACCACAAAGGCCGTAGAATAAATAGTTTAAATTACTAAAAATAGTTTAGCGTCGAGAGAAGTATCGAGGAGAAGACGAACCCCTTTATATACATAATAGCTCCTGTTCGTTTTAAGTTTTAATACTTCTTCTTATTTTCAGTTGAAAAAAAAATTTATTTAATTTCTTTTTTTTAATAATGATAGAAAATTCTGCTGCCCCTTCAAGAAAATTCTCTTCCCTCATGATATACTCCTACATGATAAAAATCCCCCCACATAACCTCTTCCTCCGACTCATTTCCCCCTCAATACGAAAAAGTCCCCCTGGGAACGTCTGTACACTTCCGAATAACCCTTACTGTCAAACAGTTCATGATAACGAACGGTAGTAAGGAGAGACCCGGCTCAATGGTAAACGAAACTCTTAAAAACGGAATTTCAATACCAATAGTAACATCAAAACAATCTCAAACAATAAAAATTTTGTTAAAAATTTTGCTGCCCCAATTTAGTAATATATCTTTTATTTCTTTATTGACTTATAATTTCCGCACTTCCAATGGTTTACAGATACTTCATACTCCGTCAATTAGACTTTAACTCTGTGATAGCTTGTAAAATGGTCTGGAACACTTTCCTGGAGTCTGAACGGGACTGTCACTAGTTTTGTATCTTCAAAAATTATGTAAGTGTTTTTTAGATAAAATTTTTAGATGTTTATTTAGATGTTATTTCGATAAAATTTTTAGATGTTTATTTAGATGTTATTTAGATAAATTTTTTAGATGTTTATTTAGATGTTATTTATATAAAATTTTTAGATGTTTATTTAGATGTTATTTAGATAAAATTTTTAGATGTTTATTTAGATGTTATTTAGATAAAATTTTTAGATGTTTATTTAGATGTTATTTAGATAAAATTTTTAGATGTTTATTTATATGTTATTTAGATAAAATTTTTAGATGTTTATTTAGATGTTATTTAGATAAAATTTTTAGATGTTTATTTAGATGTTATTTAGATAAAATTTTTAGATATTTATTTAGATGTTATTTATATAAAATTTTTAGATGTTTATTTAGATGTTATTTAGATAAAATTTTTAGATGTTTATTTAGATATTATTTAGATAAAATTTTTAGATGTTTATTTAGATGTTATTTAGATAAAATTTTTAGATGTTTATTTAGATGTTATTTAGATAAATTTTTTAGATGTTTATTTAGATGTTATTTAGATAAAATTTTTAGATGTTTATTTAAATGTTATTTAGATAAAATTTTTAGATGTTTATTTAGATGTTATTTAGATAAAATTTTTAGATGTTTATCTAGATGTTATTTAGATAAAATTTTTAGATGTTTATTTAGATGTTATTTAGATAAAATTTTTAGATGTTTATTTAGATGTTATTTAGATAAAATTTTTAGATGTTTATTTAGATGTTATTTAGATAAAATTTTTAGATGTTATTTACATAAAATTATGTAAGTGTAAAATTATGTAATTATTTGTCCGAACTTCTTCACACTGCCACTAAAGAGTTTTTTTTTTCTTTTTTTTTGTGTTTTGTTCCCTGTTTGTTTTGCTCACAAGATTGTCCGTTAAAGGAAAGTCAGCGTTGCCAAGACTTTGAGATAAATTGTAACATTTTTCTGACCAAATTGTATCAAAAAGATGCCTCGTAGCATAAATATAGCATCCTACAACAGCTCCCATTTCAAAGACGAAATTCTGGAATAAACTGAAAGGCAAGCAAAATTTATTGTCGCTATTTTCTCGTGCTATGACAGGTTTGAAACTCGGGGTTTTTCCTTTTGAATCATATCGACAAATTTTCTTTTTTTTGCTTAAATCCCTAAGAGGTGGCTTGAGGAGTTTCAAAAATTTGAAAAAAAATATAACTTAACCGAGCAAATGCAGCCAAAATGTCCTGGAACATTCCAAAAATTTTGGGTTGCTTCAAGGAATGTATAAGTTTCTTTGGTTTTGTGCCAGGATTTGGATTTTTGGATTTTTATTACTAATAATTAAGTTTTTCCCGGGTTTTCCCTGGAATTGATGTCTCTGTTTGGATTCTGCTTTGTATTTGCGTAGGAAAAATCATAGTCTACCCCCTTACTAAGTATTGATTTTTTTGCGGGGGGGGGGATTGTTTGGATTGTTGATTTGAGTATTTTATTTTAAATGCTTGATGGATGGGGGGGGGGTCAGGGGTGGGCATATGCCCACCCCAGATTTTCCAGGGGGCCCAAGCTTCCACCACAAAGGGCCCTTTTCCGGCCATAATTATCCATTTTGTCCAACATAATCCATTCTGTTCAAATGATTTGAACTAACTGCACGCCTATTAGCCAAAGAGAGTAATTACCTGACGACCCTTGGGGTAATTACGCTATTGGCTATTAATCATTGTAAACTTTGAAAGTAGGTTAGATTCATAATAAAAGTCTCAAGTTCTGTCAAATGCCCCATGCCCACCCCAAGATTTGGCCCAAATGGCGCCTCTGACTGGGGCGGGGGATTAAGTTGAATTATTTTTTTGCTTTTGTCTGTAAAATAATATAAATTTTTTCAATCAATTATATATCTCTTGTTGTTGTTTTTCAATGAATTTATATTCAGTTCATTTAAAATAGTATCAAGACGTACAAATTGGGTAGTAAAGAAAAAATATCGGTAAAAAAAAAACAACACACAGACGGCATTAATGCAGCGACTCCATGTTGCTACAACAGAAGTAGAGTAATTGCCCATTCTGGAACACTCATCAAATCAATTAAATCTACCCCCTTGAATCGAACTTGTACTATTTTAAACGAAATTTTCCAGCATTATTACAATTTTCCATCCCTACACTCAACATGAAAACAGGTCCTTGGAAATCAAATTTGGTGTTATTTTTATACTTTTGACAATGTGAATACGGGTTTAAGATCACCCCGTCAATTTAACCCCTTTCCAATTGAATTTACACCATTTTAATTTGAAAATGTCCTACATTTTTTTTTTATTTCCTATCCTTAGCCTTAAGATCGTAACAGGTCTTGTGAAATAAGAAATTGATTAGTTTGCAAAATAAGGGTTTAGTCATATTCCATTTTTCTTATACTACCGATGAAAATGTAATAATTTAATATTTAGTGGACAGCTCGATATCAATATTTAAATAATTTATTTTATCTTTATTTTTTCTTTCAATAACCTTTAAAATCATATCTTTATCTAATTTTTCAAATTTCTTTTCAAGATCAGCTGCTTTAGAATCAAAACACTTAGGTACAAATAAATCAACCATTTCACATTTAAAATGAATATTCATAACAAGCTCATTTTCATATTTCTTTGAAACACATTCCATTCCTGTAATCGTGTATTCAGTTCCAATGCCTAAATCTTCTTTCCTAATTGTTCAATTTTATTTATTTTCTGTTTTCATTTCCCTTAAAAGTTTCTCCATAGATTGATAAATTATTTTATTAAACAAATTTTCAAGTCGAAAATCACTTATATATTAGCATATAATCAAACAGTTCGTGGTTGCGAACTGTTCACACAGTTCAAAGCAAAAAAAAAGCAAACTTTCGCATGCAAACCGATTAGGGTTCGCGTAGCGCAGGTGCCGATCTCCTGATTCTCAGCCCTCGGCCGGGGTGCAATGCGTGGTTGGGGGCAAGCCATCCGACGCTTTCCCGTGCTTTTTCCTAGATTTCTCTAGGTACCCATTTGAAGCTGGGTGGACTTTTGGCTTGTCTTACAGGGAAACGCCACTAACCCTCGTCCTAAACCAAACGGTCGGCACCACCGAGATTCGAACCAGCGACCCTTCGCTCGTGAGTTCGGCGCGTTAACCAATTTTGATACCAATAGTTATATCAAAAGAATTGTATTTTAATGCCGATTTTGAATATATTAGTTTCATCAAGATCAGTTATACCCATCAAAAGTTCGCGCCTGAAACGTTTGCCTCATTTTAGAAAATAGGGAAACACCCCCTAAAAGTCATACAGTCTTAACAAAAATCACACCATCAGATTCAGCGTATCAGAGAACCTTATTGTAGAAGTTTGAAGCTCCTATTTACAAAAAAGTGGAATTTAGCATTTTTTTGCCAAAAGACGGATCACAGATGCGTGTTTATTTGTTTATTTGTTTGTTTTTTTGGTCGTTTATTTCCCCCGGGGGTGATAGTATCAGGGGTGATAGTATCGACTATCGACTGAGTGGTCCTAGAATGTCGCGAGAGGGCTCATTCTAACGGAAAGTAAAAGTTTTAGTGCCTTATTTAAGTGACCAAAAAATTGGAGGGCACCTAGGCACCCTCCCACGCTCATTGTTTCCCAAAAGTCACCGAATCTAAATTCTGAGATAGCCATTATATTCACCATAGTCGAAAAACCTAATAACTCAGTCTTTAGGGACGGCTTACTCCCCCGCAGTCCCCGTGGAAGGGACTGCAAGTTACAAACTTTGACCTGTGTTTACATATAGTATTGGTTACTGGGAAATGTAGAGACGTTTTCAGGATGATTTTTTTGGAGGGAGATTTTAGGGGGGGGGGGTCTCGTGGGAGGATATTTCCATGGAGAAACTTGTCACGGAAGAAGATAATTTCAATGAAGGGGGCGCAGGATTTTCTAGCATTATTTGAAAAACAATTAAACAATTAATATGAAAAGTTTTTTCTACTGAAAGTAAGGAGCAGCATTAAAACTTAAAACGAACAAAAATTATTCAGCATTTGAGGGGTTTACCTCCTCGTTGTACCTCACTCCTTACGCTAAAGTATTCTTAGTAATTTCAACTATTTGTTCTACGGCCTTTGTGATTCAGAGCTCATTCTTAAGGAATTGGGACAAAATTTAAGCCTTAGGGTAAAGAGCGAGGTATCGACGAGGGTTGAACCCCCTCATACACGCAATAAAAACATACGAATATAGAAGTTCGTTACGTAAATTAATTCGTATGTTACATATATTTTTTACCAATGAAAATGTTTGTAAAAAACTAAAAGTTCTAGTTTCTTTTTTAAGTAATAAAAAAAATGGAGGGCAACTAGGCCTCCTCTCTCGCTCCTTTTTTCTCAAAATCTTCCAATTAATTGTAATTAATTAATAACCAAATATAGTTTTAATCATTTATGTGCGAAGAGCCAAGATAAAAACATGTATTAATTCAAAAACGTCCAGAAATTAAATAAAAAAACAAGTATTTTTAAATGAAAGTAAGGAGCAGCATTAAAACTTAAAACGAACAGAAATTACTCCGTATTTGAAAGGGGCTTTTCCTCCTCAACGCCCCGCTCTTTACGCTAAAGTTTCTTACTGGTTTAAGAATAGAGTTAAGAGAAAGAGTCAAACTTTAGCGTAAAGAGCGAGGCGTTGAGGAGGAAAAGCCCTTTCATATACGGAGTAATTTCTGTTTGTCTTAAGTTTTAATGTTGCTCCTTACTTTCATTTAAAAAAAACTTGTTTTTTCATTTAATTTGCTATCAATGACTTCCGTGATTGCTTTTTGTTTTTGTAAATATAACGCAGTAAATGTTATACGGATTAGCAGGTACTTGATCTAATAAAATTTAAATTCTATATCAGTAGTCGATCCGCTTTGATAAATGAAAAGATTGATCAGGTTTGGAGCTTCAGTTACCTTGGTAGTATTATTAGTAAAGATGGTGGGAGCAGTGAAGATGTTAAAAGTAGAATAGCTAAAGCTCAGGGTGTTTTTTCACAGTTAAAAAAAGTTTGGAATAATAGAAAGATAAGCCTACAAACCAAGATTAGAATATTGGAAGCTACAGTGATGACAGTGGTCAAATATGGCTCTGAAGCATGGACACTACGAAAAGCAGATGAAAATTTACTAGATGTTTTCCAGAGAAATTGCCTACGGATTGTTCTGGGTACCCGGCTGACTGACCGTATTTCAAACAGTAGGTTGTACGAAAAGTGTGGTTCAATCCCGCTTTCTGGGGCTATAATGAAAGAAAGGTTGAGATGGCTAGGCCACGTTCTACGGATGAAGGATGACAGATTACCGAAGATTGTCCTTTTTGGCCAACCGTCTGGGGCTACACGGAAAGCAGGTCGTCCTTGTCTGGGTTGGGAGGATGTCATAAATAAGGATTTAAAGGAAATGGGAACTTCCTGGGAGGGTGTAAAGAGGGAGGCTTTAAATAGATCAGGTTGGAGGAGGAGCGTGCGTAGCTGTGTTGGCCTCAGGCGGCTTGGTGCTGCAGTGAGTTATTAGTAGTAGTAGTAGTAGTCATGCTTTGAAACATCAAAACAATATATAGGATATTTTTAAAATTTTAAATCTTAAAATTTTAAAATTTTAGAATCATTATAACTTACAATTGTTCAACTATCAACATTTTTCTGTCTATATCCTAACTGTAAAATCGTTGGTAAGTGGTAGAATAATCTTCATTAGCATCAATGAAATCACATCTAAAATCTTCTTGTGGATATTTATACACATTTAATCTCACTTCAATTTTATTAGCGTTCAAATGATCAAACACCATATTGTTTTGCATATAACTGTTATCTTTTTCAGATTTCTGTAACACAACAACAATTTTAGTTGTATTATAGTGTTTACTGACTACCCTCCAGGTTAATTCTTGATCCATTTTATTATCCCTTTTATAGGTATTAAACTATTCCCATGTTGATTCAAATGAGCTTCCCTTTCCTAGTTCAGCTTTTAGTTATTCCGCCTTCTTCGTTAATCCGGCTTCTAATTGGGTTGCTATGGGTAAATTGAGATGTAATGCTGGTAACATTAGTGAAAAAAGCATTACATCAGCTATAACATTTTGAGTTCCAGATTTTATAATCATTTTAGAAGAAACGTTTGTTTTTAATATAATTTGATGTGTAATGCCTCTTAAAACACGATTAATATCCTGACAAAATCCAAATAATCGTGATAATTGTAAATACATACTAACCACGTGACTTTCTTTTGTTTTATTCGATATTTTTAATAAACCACTATTAAATGAGTTCTTTCGTTTTATTGAAATGGTTTCACCACCTGCTGCAGTAGGTGTATTAAATAAAAAGAATTAATTTTTTTAGCTTAAAGTAAGGAGCGACATAAAAACTTAAAACGAACAGAAATTATTCCGTATATGAAATGGGTTGTCCCCTCCGCAATCCCTCGCTCTTTACGCTAAAGCTTTTAATTGTTTTAAAAAGTAGAATTGTGGCAAAGAGTCAAACTTTAGTGTAAAGAGCGAGGGATTGCGGAGAGGACAACCCATTTCATATACGGAGTAATTTCTGTTCGTTTTAAGTTTTAATGTCACTCCTTACTTTCAGCTAAAAAAATTAGTTTTTTTTTTATTTAATTTCTGAATGTTTTTGAATTAATGCATGTTTGGTTTTGGCTCTCCTCACATAAATTATTAAAATAAATTTGCATATTAATTCTTTTTTTGGCTAAATGGCTTTCTCTTAGTTTTGATCAGACGATTTTGAGAAATAAAGGGTGGAGAAGGAGGTCTAGTTGCCCTCCAATTTTTTTGTTATTTAAGAATGCAACTAGAACTTTTAATTTTTAACGAATGTTTTTATTAGTAAAAAATATACGTAACTTAAGAATTAACCTACGTAACAAACTTTCATAATCTTATATTTTTATTATGTATATGAGGGGGTTTGTACCCTCGTTAATACCTCGCTCTTTACACTAAATCGTAAGTTTTGTTCCAATTCTTTAAGAATGACCCCTGAATCAGAAAGGCCGTAGAATAAATAGTTTAAATTACTAAAAATACTTTAGCATAAAGAGCGAGGTATTTATCTCCTCCTAAATACCTCACTCTTTATGCTAAAGTATTTTTAGAACCCCTCATTTGCGTAATAATCTCTGTTCGTTTTAAGTTTAAATGCTACCCCTTCCTTTCATTTGAAAAAACGTTTTCATATTTATTTTTCATTGTTTTCTTATAGTAATGCTAGAAAATCCTGCACCCTTTTCATTGAATTTTTCTTCCCCCATGACAGATTCCTCCAAGGAAAGATCCTCCAACATAGCCCCCTCCCCTCAGCCCAACCCCCAAACAAAATAAAATCCCCCTGAAAACTTCTGTACACTTACCAATAACCATTAGTATATGTTAACACTGGTCAAAGTTTGTAACTTGCAGCCCCTCCCCCAGGGGTTGTGGGGGAGTAAGTCATCTCCAAAGACATAGTTATTATGGTTTTTGACTATGTTGAACAAAATAGCTTTCTCAAAATTTTGATTCGTTGACTTTGGGAAAAAAATGAGCGTGGGAGGGGGCCTAGATGCCCTCCAAATTTTTTGGTCACTTAAAAAGGGCACTAGAACTTTTCATTTCCGTTAGAATGAGCCCTCTTGCGACATTCTAGAACCACTTGGTCGTTGAGATGACCCCTGGGAAAAAGAAAAAAGAAAAAAAAGAAAAAGAAAAAAAAAACAAATAAACACGCACCCGTGATTTGTCTTCTGGCAAAAAATACGAAATTCCACATTTTTGTAGATAGGAGCTTGAAACTTCTACAGTAGTGTTCTCTGATACGCTGAATCTGATGGTGTCATTTTCGTTAAGATTCTACGACTTTTAGGGGGTGTTTCCCCCTATTTTCTTAAATAAGGCACATATTCTCAGGGTCGTAACTTTTGATGGGTAAGACTAAACTTGATTAAACTTATATATTTAAAATCAGCATTAAAATGCAATTCTTTTGATATAGTTATTGATATCAAAATTCAATTTTTTAGAGTTTTGGTTACTATTGAGCCGGGTCGCTCCTTACTACAGTTCGTTACCACGAACTGTTTGATTAATGTTAATCAATGGTTGAACAATAGGAAAAAGCCTTGTATTACAAGTTTAAAGCTAATTATTCTGCATTAATTAATTTACCAAAAAATTTCATTTGAAATTCATTTCATTGGAAACAACTGAAAAAGTACTTTTATGATATGCCCCTACCTGATATTTTTCTAATATGTTTCTCTTACGCTCAATCCTAATTAAATTAAATAAAAAAACAAGTTTTTTTAACTTTAGGTAAGGAGCGACTTTAAAACTTAAAACAGAAATTAAAAATTTGAACAGAAATTAGTCCGTATATGAAAAAGGTTGTCCCCTCCTCAACGCCTGGCTCTTTACGCTAAAGTTTGACTCTTTCTCACAACTCTAATTCATAAAACAGTAAGAAACTTTAGCGTCAAGAGAGAAGCGTTGAGGAGGGGAAAACACCTTTCATATCCGGAATAATTTCTGTTCGTTTTAAGTTTTAAAGTTACTCCTTAACTTTTTTTATTTAATTTTTGAACATTTTTGAATTAATACATGTTTTGATTTTGGCTCACCGCACATGAATAATTAAAACAAAATTTGCAAATTTTTTTTCTCGGCTAAATGGCTTTCTCATAGTTTTGACCGGACAAAAGAAAAGGGGATGGGGGAAGAGGTCTAGCTGCCCTCCAGTTTTTAGTTACTTAAAAAGGCAACTAGAACTTTTTGTTTTTTACGAACATTTTAATAGTAATAACTATAAGTACTTAGAACTTAGCTTATGTAATGAACTTCTAATTCGTATATTTTTATTACATATATGAGGGGATTCGCCCCATCATCAATACCTCGTTCTTCACACTAAAGCTTGAATTTTGTCCCATTTCGTTAGTAATGATACTGGAACCACAAAGGCCGTAGAATAAATAGTTTAAATTACTAAAAATAGTTTAGCGTCGAGAGAAGTATCGAGGAGAAGACGAACCCCTTTATATACATAATAGCTTCTGTTCGTTTTAAGTTTTAATACTGCTTCTTATTTTCAGTTGAAAAAAAAATTATTTATTTTCTTTTTTTTAATAATGCTGGAAAATTCTGCTGCCCCTTCAAGAAAATTTTCTTCCCTCATGATATACTCTTACATGAAAAAATCCCCCCACATAACCTCTTCCTCCGACTCATCTCCGCCTCAATACGAAAAAGTCCCCCTGGGAACGTCTGTACACTTCCGAATAACCCTTACTATCAAACAGTTCATGATAACGAACGGTAGTAAGGAGAGACCCGGCTCAATGGTAAACGAAACTCTTAAAAACGGAATTTCAATACCAATAGTAACATCAAAACAATCTCAAACAATAAAAATTTTGTTAAAAATTTTGCTGCCCCAATTTAGTAATATATCTTTTATTTCTTTATTGACTTATAATTTCCGCACTTCCAATGGTTTACAGATACTTCATACTCCGTCAATTAGACTTTAACTCTGTGATAGCTTGTAAAATGGTCTGGAACACTTTCCTGGAGTCTGAACGGGACTGTCACTAGTTTTGTATCTTCAAAAATTATGTAAGTGTTTTTTAGATAAAATTTTTAGATGTTTATTTAGATGTTATTTCGATAAAATTTTTAGATGTTTATTTAGATGTTATTTAGATAAATTTTTTAGATGTTTATTTAGATGTTATTTATATAAAATTTTTAGATGTTTATTTAGATGTTATTTATATAAAATTTTTAGATGTTTATTTAAATGTTATTTAGATAAAATTTTTAGATGTTTATTTAGATGTTATTTAGATAAAATTTTTAGATGTTAATTTAGATGTTATTTAGATAAAATTTTTAAATGTTTATTGAGATGTTATTTAGAAATTTTTTTTAGATGTTTATTTAGATGTTATTTAGATAAATTTTTTAGATGTTTATTTATATGTTATTTAGATAAAAATTTTAGATGTTTACTTAGATGTTATTTAGATAAAATTTTTAGATGTTTATTTGGATAAAAATTTTAGATGTTTATTTAGATGTTATTTAGATAAATTTTTTAGATGTTTATTTAGATGTTATTTAGATAAAATTTTTAGATGTTAATTTAGATGTTATTTAGATAAAATTTTTAGATGTTTATTTAGATGTTATTTAGATAAATTTTTTAGATGTTTATTTAGATGTTATTTAGATAAAAATTTTAGATGTTTATTTAAATGTTATTTAGATAAAATTTTTAGATGTTTATTTAGATGTTATTTAGATAAAATCTTTAGATGTTTATTTAGATGTTATTTAGATAAAATTTTTAGATGTTTATTTAGATGTTATCTAGATAAAATTTTTGATTTTTATTTAGATGTTGTTTAGATAAAATTTTTAGATGTTTATTTAGATGTTATTTAGATAAAATTTTTAGATGTTTATTTAGATGTTATTTAGATAAAATTTTTAGATGTTATTTACATAAAATTATGTAAGTGTAAAATTATGTAATTATTTGTCCGAACTTCTTCACACTGCCACTAAAGAGTTTTTTTTCTTTTTTTTTGTGTTTTGTTCCATGTTTGTTTTGCTCACAAGGTTGTCCGTTAAAGGAAAGTCAGCGTTGCCAAGACTTTGAGATAAATTGTAACATTTTTTTGGCTATTAATCATTGTAAACTTTGAAAGTAGGTTAGATTCATAATAAAAGTCTCAAATTCTGTCAAATGCCCCATGCTCACCCCAAGATTTGGCCCAAATGGCGCCTCTGACTGGGGTGGGGGATTAAGTTGAATTATTTTTTTGCTTTTGTAAAATAATATAAATTTTGTTAATGAATTATATATCTCTTGTTGTTGTTTTTCAATGAATTTATATTCAGTTCATTTAAAATAGTATCAAGACGTACAAATTGGGTAGTAAAGAAAAAATATCGGTAAAAAAAACACACAGACGGCATTAATGCAGCGACTCCTTGTTAAATGAGTTAAATTAGTATTGTTAATTGAGTAATTGCCCATTCTGGAACACTCATCAAATCAATCAAATCTACCCCCTTCAATCGAACTTGCACTATTTTAAACGAAATTTTCCAGCATTTTTACAATTTTCCATCCCTACACTCAACATGAAAACAGGTCCTTGGAAATCAAATTTGGTGTTATTTTTATACTTTTGACAATGTGAATTCGGGTTTAAGATCACACCGTCAATTTAACCACTTTCCAATTGAAAATGTCCGACATTTTTTTTTAAATTCCTATCCTTAGCCTTAAGATCGTAACAGGTCTTGTGAAATAAGAAATTGATTAGTTTGCAAAATAAGGGTTTAGTCATATTCCATTTTTCTTATACTACCGATGAAAATGTAATAATTTAATATTTAGTGGACAGCTCGATATCAATATTTAAATAATTTATTTTATCTTTATTTTTTCTTTCAATAACCTTTAAAATCATATCTTTATCTAATTTTTCAAATTTCTTTTCAAGATCAGCTGCTTTAGAATCAAAACACAAACATCAAAAGTTCGCGCCTGAAAAAACTTGCCTGATTTTAGAAAATAGGGGAAGACCCCCCCCCCTAAAAGTCATACAGTCTTAACAAAAATCACACCATCAGAATCAGCGTATCAGAGAACCCAATTGTAGAAGTTTGAAGCTCCTATCTACAAAAAAGTGGAATTTCGCATTTTTTGCCAGAAGACGGATCACGGATGCGTGTTTATTTGTTTGTTTTTTTTGGTCGTTTTTTCCCCCGGAGTTGATAGTATCAGGGGTGATAGTATCAACTGAGTGGTCCTAGAATGTCGCGAGAGGGCTCATTCTAACGGAAATTAAAAGTTCTAGTGCCTTATTTAAGTGACCAAAAAATTGGAGGGCACCTAGGCACCCTCCCACGCTCAGTTTTTCCCAAAAGTCACCGGATCAAAATTCTGAGATAGCCATTATATTCACCATAGTCGAAAAACCTAATAACTGTGTCTTTAGGGACGACTTACTCCCCCGCAGTCCCCGTGGGAGGGACTGCAAGTTACAAACTTTGACCTGTGTTTACATATAGTATTGGTTACTGGGAAATGTAGAGACGTTTTCAGGGGGAGATTTTAGGGGGGGGGGAGTCTCGTGGGAGGATATTTCCATGGAGAAACTTGTCATGGAAGAAGACAATTTCAGTGAAGGGGCGCAGGATTTTCTAGTATTATTTTGAAAAAATAATTAAAAAATTAATATGAAAAGTTTTTTCTACTGAAAGTAAGGAGCAGCATTAAAACTCAAAACGAACAAAAATTATTACGCAAATGAGGGGCTTACCTCCTCGTTTTACCTCACTCCTTACGCTAAAGTATTTTTAGTAATTTCAACTATTTATTCTTCGGCCTTTGTGATTCAGAGCTCATTCTTAAGAAATTGGGACAATATTTAAGCCTTAGGGTAAAGAGCGAGGTATCGACGAGGGTAAAACCCCCTCATACACGCAATAAAACATACGAATATAGAAGTTCGCTACGTAAATTAATTCGTAAGTCACATATATTTTTTACCAATGAAAATGTTTGTAAAAAACTCAAAGTTCTAGTTTCTTTTTTAAGTAATCAAAACATTGGAGGGCAACTAGGCCTCCTACCTCGCTACTTTTTTCTCAAAATCTTCCGAATAATTGTAATTAATTAATAACCAAATTTAGTTTTAATCATTTATGTGCGGAGTGCCAAGATCAAAACATGCATTAATTCAAAAACGTCCAGAAATTAAATAAAAAAACAAGTTTTTTTAAATGAAAGTAAGGAGCAGCATTAAAACTTAAAACGAACAGAAATTACTCCGTATTTGAAAGGGGCTTTTCCTCCTCAACGCCCCGCTCTTTACGCTTAAGTTTCTTACTGGTTTAAGAATAGAGTTAAGAGAAAGAGTCAAACTTTAGCGTAAAGAGCGAGGTGTTGAGGAGAAAAAGCCCCTTTCATATACAGAGTAATTTCTGTTTATCTTAAGTTTTAATGTTGCTCCTTACTTTCGTTTAAAAAAAACTTGTTTTTTATTTAATTTGCTATCAATGACTTCCGTGATTGCTTTTCTTTTTGAAAATATAACGCAGTTAATGTTATACGGATTAGCAGTTACTTGGTCTAATAAAATTTAAATTCTATATCAGTATTTGATCCGCTTCGACAAATATTCGATTCATGCTTTGAAACATCAATACAATATATAGGATATACTGTTTTAAAATCATTATAACTTACAATTGTTCAACTATCAACATTTTTCTGTCTATATCCTAACTGTATAATCATTGATAAGTGGTAGAATAATCTTCATTAGCATCAATGAAATCACATCTAAAATCTTCTTGTGGATATTTATACACATTTAGTCTCACTTCAATTTTATTAGTGTTCAAATGATCAAACACCATATTGTTTTGCATATAACTGTTATCTTTTTCAGATTTCTGTAACACAACAACAATTTTAGTTGTACTATAGTGTTTATTGACTACCCTCCAGGTTAATTCTTGATCCATTTTATTATCCCTTTTATAAGTATTAAACTATTCCCATCTTGATTCAAATGAGCTTCCCTTTCCTAGTCCAGCTTTTAGTTATTCCGCCTTCTTCGTTAATCCGGCTTCTAATTGGGTTGCTATGGGTAAACTGAGATGTAATGCTGGTAACATCCATGAAAAAAGCATTACATCTGCTTTAACATTTTGAGCTCCAGATTTTATAATCATATTGGAAAAAACATTTCTTTTTAATATAATTTGATGTGTAACGCCTCTTAAAACACGATTAATATCCTGACAAAATCCAAATAATCATGATAATGGTAAATACATACGTGACTTTCTTTTTTTTTCAAAATTTTTAATAAACCACTATTAAATGAGTTCTTTCGTTTTATTGAAATGGTTTCACCACCTGCTGCAGTAGGTGTAAAAGTGATTTCAAACTCATAATCTGCTTTAAAGGAATCAAAGGAGTGGGTTTTATCTTCATGTAAAAACATATTAATAGCTGCGCTTATTCTAATAAATTTCTAACAGTAGTCGTTATGCCTACATTATCAATACTTTCAATATATTTTTCATTGATAATATATTCCGCATTTCTAAATGAATTAAATCTATTATTTGTCAAAGTAGCTTCATCATTATTTCGAATATATGTTCCATTTAATCGTGTTATTTTCACTTTTACATAAAGGTAACTATCACTTGGAAGAATCCAAGATTTCACATCTTTTAAAATAAAATTAGAATATAATTGTTGTGATACATTCGCATTGTTTTCTCTTATTTATTTCTATATTCATATTTGGTTATAGAATCATCAATAATAGGCTTTCCAAATATTTCCCAATAAGGAGCAACAACATGATTTACTGCTATTTATGTACAAAAAAAAATAATTATGAAATAAATTTTAAAAGATTTTCAAATAATAGAGATGGATCTTTGATTATGACTGAGGGTGTCAACGAGAGCATCACTGAGGATGTAGTTTAAGTCCCTCCAATAAGTCCATCCAATAAGTCCATCTATTAAGTCCATCCAATAGGCCTTTTTATGTTCATTACGATTTATATTGAAATTAAACAAAAAACTAGTTTTTTTTTAACTGAAAGTAAGGATCAACATTAAAACTTAAAACGAACAGAAATTACTCCGTATATGAAATGGGTTGTCTCCTCCGCAATCCCTTACTCTTTACGCTAAAGTTTTTAATTCTTTTAAAAAGTAGAATTGTGGCAAAGAGTCAAACTTTAGCGTAAAGAGCGAGGGATTGCGGAGGAGACAACCCGTTTCATGTACGGAGTAATTTCTGTTCGTTTTAAGTTTTAATGTCGCTCCTTACTTTCACTTAAAAAAACTAGTTTTTTTTTGTTTATTTTCTGAACGTTTTTGAATTAATGTATGTTTGATTTTGGCTCTCCGCACATAAACTATTAAAATGAAATTTGCATATTAATTTTTTTTTTGGCTAAATGGCTTTCTCTTAGTTGTGGTCAGACGATTTTGAGAAATAAGGGGTGGGGAAGGAGGCCTAGTTATCCTCCAATTTGTCGGTTAAAAAAAAGGAACTAAAAAAAAACTTAATAAAGCAACTAGAACTTTTAATTTTTAAGGAACATTTTTATTAGTAAAAAATATACGCAACTTAAGAATTAACTTACGTAACAAACTTTTATTTTCTTATATTTTTATTATGTATATGAGGGGGTTTGTCCCCTTGTTAATACATCGCTCTTTACACTAAATCTTAAGTTTTGTCCCAATTCCTTAAGAATGATCCCTGAATCAGAAAGGCCGTAAAATAAATAGTTGAAATTAGTAAAAATACTTTAGCATAAAGAGCTAGGTATTTATCTCCTCCTAAATACCTCGCTCTTTATGCTAAAGTATTTTTAGAACCCCTCATATGCGTAATAATCACTGTTCGTTTTAAGTTTGAATGCTACTCCTTACTTTCAATTAAAAAAAACTTTTCATGTTTATTTTTTCATTGTTTTTTTTATATAGTAATGCTAGAAAATCCTGCGCCCTTTTCATTAAATTTCTCTTCCCTTATGACATATTCCTCCAAGGAAAGATCCTCCCACATATCCCGCTCCCCTTAACCGCACCCCCAAACCAAAAAAATCCCCTTGAAAAGGTCTGTACACTTCCCAATAAAGTATATGTGTAACACTGGTCAAAGTTTGTAACTTGCAACCCCTTTCCAGGGACTGTGGGGGAGTAAGTCACCCCAAAAACATAGTTCTTATGGTTTTTGACTATGAGGAACAAAATGGCTATCTCAAAATGTTGATCCGTTGACTTTGGGAAAAAAATAAGCGTGGGAGGGGGCCTAGGTGACCTTTAATTTTTTTGGTCACTTAAAAAAAGCACAAGAACTTCTCATTTCCGTTAGAATGAGCCCTCTTGCGACATTTTAGGACCACTTGGTTGATACGATGACCCCTGGGAAAAATAAAAAAATAAAAAATAAACACGCACCCGTGATCTGTCTTCTGGCAAAAAATACGAAATTCCACATTTTTGGAGATAAGAGCTGGAAATTTTTGCTTTAGGGTTTTCTGATACGCTAAATGCGATGGTGTCATTATCGTTAATATTCTATGACTTTTTGGGGATGTTTTCCCCTATTTTCCAAAATAAGGCAAATTTTCTCAGGCTCTTAACTTTTGATGACAAAGACTAAATTTGATGAAACTTATATATTTAAAATCAGCATGAAAATTCGATTCTTTTGATGTATCTTTTAGCATCAAAATTCCATTTTTTAGAGTTTCGTTTACTATAGAGCCGGGTCGCTCCTTACTACAGTTCGTTACCACGAGCTGTTTGATATCCCTTATTATTTGAAACTATATCTTTTAAAGATCTTACATTATTTAACTCTCTTTGATTATAGTTTAAACAATCTTTTCCATATTCAATCGCTCTATTTCCAAATAATTCCAGTTGAGGTTTAATCATAGTAATATACATGGAATGAGCTTCATCTTTTACGCTTTTTAAGGACATCTTAAATAATTAAGAATTGACAATTTCAAACACTTCGTGGTAACGAAATGTAGTAAGGAGCGACCCGGCTCAATAGTAACCAAAATTCTAAAAAACTGAATTTTGATATAAATATTTACATCAAAAGAATCAAATTTTAATGTTGATTTTAAATATATAAGTTTAATCAAGTTTAGTCTTAGCCATCAAAAGTTACGAGCCTGAGAAAATTTGTCCTATCTTAGAAAATAGGGAGAAATACCCCCTAAAATTCATAGAATCTTAATAAAAATCACACTATTAGATTCAGCGTATCAGAGAACCCTACTGTGCATGTTCCAAGCTCTTATCTACAAAAATGTAGGATTTTGTATTTTTTGCCAGAAGACAAATCACGGATGCGTTTGTTTTTTGTTTTTTGATTTTTTGCCCAGTGGTGATCGTATCGACCAAGTGGCCCTAAAGTTTTGTGAGAGGGCTCACTCAAACGAAAATAACAAATTTTAGTTCCCTTTTTAAGTGACCAAAAAATTGGAGGGTACTTAGGCCCCCTTCCACGCTCATTTCCCCCCAAAATTCTGAGACAGCCATTTTATTCAGCGTAGTCGAAAAACCTTGTAACTATGTCTTTGGGGACGACTTACTCCCACAAAGTCCCAGTGGGAGGGGCTGCAAGTTACAAACTTTGACCAATGTTTGCATATAGTAATAGTTATTGGGAAGTGTACAGACGTCTTCAGGGGGATGTTTTGGTTGGGAGGAGGGGTTGAGAGGAGGGGGTTATGTGGGGGATACTTTTCATGGAGGAATTTGTCATGGGGGAAGAACATTTCCATGAAGGGGGTGCAGCATTTTCTAGCATTATTTAGAAAAACAATAAAAAAATAAATATGAAAAAGTTTTTTCAACTGAAAGTAAGAAGTAACATTAAAACTTAAAACGAAAAGAAAATATTATGCATGCAAGGAGTTCGCCTCCTCCTAATACCTCACTCTTTACGCTAAAGTATTTTCAGTAATTTCAACTATTTGTTCTACGGCCTTTGTGATTCATGGGACAAAATTTAAGCTTTAGTGTAAAGAGCGAGGTATTGACGAGTGGGCGAACCCTCTCAAATATGTAACAAAGACATACGAATATAGAAGTTTGTTACGTAAGCTAATTCGTAAGTTACGTATATCTTTTACTAATGAAAACGTTCGTAAAAACTAAAAGTTCTAGTTGTCTTTTTAAGTGCCCAAGAAATTGTAGGGCAACTGGGCCTCCTCCCCCCTCCTTTTTCTCAAAAGCATTCGATCAAAACTATGGGAAAGCCATTTAGCCAAATAAATATATATGTAAATTTTGCTTTAATTATTCAAAACATGGATTAACTAAAAAACATTAGAAATTAAATATGAACAGAAAAAACAGAAATTATCCCATATGAGAAAGGGGCTGTTCATTCTTCAACACCCTGCTCTTTACGCTAGAGTTTTTACTGCTTTAAAAAGTGAAGTTGAGAGAAAGAGTCAAAATTTAGCACAAAGAGCAGGACGTTTAAGAAGGAGCAGCCCCTTTCTTATACGGGGTAATTTCTGTTCGTTTTAAGTTTTAATGTCGCTCCTTACTTTCAGTTAAAAAACTTGTTTTTTTATTTAATTTTTGAAGAAACTTCCAATTTCACTACCATGCTGTCTTGCATACAGTTAATTGTTTCTTATTGATCAACATTTATTATAGCTAAATTTTATTTAATCATTTCCTTATCTTTTTTTTCAAATCCAAAACATATTCAATATTATCCCCATTCAGATCAATTAATCTGTCTTATTGATCAATTATAGTCATTTTAGCGCGATAATATATTCGTTTTCGATTGATTGAAAGATACTGCCTTTCTACATGAATCTTAGACAGTAGCATTCCAGGTTCAGCTTTTGTAGTAAAACTCCAGATCATATCATAGGTTTTATTCTCATTCACAATTGAACTATCCACTAATGAACAGTGAAAATAAATTTTATCAAAATTTCTTGTAATATTAGGAACTTTAGTACCTTCATTATATTTACTACTTAGCTCAGCTTCATTTTCAAATCTTAAAAAAAACATAAATCACTATTAACTGAAATTTACAATATTCTTACCAAAATAACAAGAAACTTCATTGTTATCAGATTGGATGATATACTGATTCGGGTTCGATCTAGGGATAAATTTAAATAAGGAGTTAAGAAATAATTTAAACCCTCTTTATCATACAGCCCTTTGGGTATAACAACGTTAACACATTCATCCTTATTTTTGTCCCTGTATTCAAACATATTTTTTTGAATTGATCATAAATGTTATACCAAGAGTACAATAGTGTACGTGGAGTTAAAGCAATTTCATAATCAGTGTTTCAATCTAACAGGATTGGATTACCTGTGTAAGACTGTTCGATCAAAAAACACTTATTAGAAAATTGTTTTTCTTCATAAATTTCAAATTCTGAGATAGTTGTTGTAAATAGTAATATAGTCATTTTTCTTGATAATTTTATTTTTCAATAATGAATCGAACAGGTCAATAGCCTCATTTCTCACCGTCAGAAGTATTTCTAACAGTTCTGCTACCTAGAAAACTATATAATTTTTCAGTCAAAACGTTTGTATTCATGTAAATCCCAGCGCCTTGTTGAGGTTGTATAACATCAAAGTTATCTTTAATTGCTTTTAACCTTCTTGTGTAGATTTTTGTGAACTTAGACTGTTTTCCAATTCACTAAATTCAGTTTATTCACGAACACAGGCTGTTCGTGAATAAATACGACTGCAACTAATTGTGGCTCCGACTACTTGAAGACAGTGTCGGAGCCACAATCCGACAGTGATTACATACGACTTTGAATGCAACAACCCCTGGCTTGTAACATTTTGATAATGATATTTCAAATGTTCTGTCTCTTATAGTTGTAGTAAATCTAAAATTATTGAGAAGTTCACGTATAAAATCAGTACGCTAAACTGTCAATCCATATTCATTTGTTCTTTTCGATAATCTTGGTTATAATGATGTTTGTTTTCTCTCTTTTCTTATGTTGCGAGAAATAAAAAAAACGCAGTTAGCAACAATTTTTTTTTCAAAGTAATGAAAATTACGTTTTATTTTGTGGATGGCTAAAGGGGCGTCAATCCCACCTTTATTGTTTTAATTTTCACTTGTTTTGAGTTTGACTTTGCTATTTATTGTCAATTTTTTTAGGTTTGATTTATTAATTGATAGAAGTTTAGGGTAGCTTTACGCTTCAAAATCTATTTGACATTATTTCATTCATCTTTGGCTCACGTAACTCGTTACTTATCTTAGAAAAAAACTTACCTTTTGTGTTTTTCTATTAAACTGAAGAAAACCCAAAAGTGTGGTTTAACTGTGCTTTAAGCTTTGGATATAGCTTATATTAGTTTGATTATGTAACTTTCATCGAGATTACCCTTGTTTAAAGATGTTTTCTTAGTTTTTCCAACCTATGAGTTTAAATTTTCAAGTTTATAGCAAATATTTCACTGATAAAAGTGTCCAATTTTGACCAAAGTTGGCAATTGAAAAATTTGCAATTGCTGAGTGTAAATTTAAGGATGTTGGATCACCCTAAACAGTCTCCTGATGACTCTGAAATGGAAAAAAAAATAATGGGAATAATGGATACTGTCATGAAACCCAACCAATCGCAGATGGGGTGGATGTCCCACTTCTTAGTTATATTTGCTCAGCATCGTAATTAGTTTTGTTGGGATCTTTGACTTGACGATAAACTTTGAGCGACATTTAAAGTGAACACTCCCTTTATCTCATCAATGAAATTAATGTCAATTTTCAAGTGACGAGGGGGAGAAAGCTTTCGTGAGAAGTTCGGTTCAAGAAGAATTATATCAAACAGTTTGTGGTAACGAACTGCAGTAAGGAGCGACCCGGCTCAATAGTAAACGAAACTCTAAAAAACGGAATTTTGATATAAAGAGATATATTAATAGAATCGATTTTTATGCTGATTTTAAATAAATAAGTTTCATCATATTTAGTAATACTCATCAAAGTTAAGAGCCTGAGAAAATTTGCCCTATTTTGGAAAATAGGGGGAAACACCCCCTAAAAGTCATACAATCTTAACGAAAATTACACTAATCGCATTCAGTGTATCAGAGAACCCTATTGTAGAAGTTTCAATCTCCTATCTTCAAAAATGTGGAACTTCGTGTTTTTTGCCAAAAGACTGATCAGAAGTGCGTGTTTATTTATTTTTTTTCTAGGGTTTTTTTTCTAGTTTTTTTTTTATAGTATCGACCAAGTGGTTCTAGAATGTCGCAAGAGGACTCATTCTAATGGAAATTAAAATTTCTAGTTCCCTTTTTAAGTGACCAAAACATTGGAGGGCACCTAGGCCCCTCCCCCGCTTTTTTTCCCAAATTCAATGGATAAAAATTTTGAGATTGACATTTTGTTCAAAATAGTCGAAAAAACTAATAGCTATGTCTTTTGGATGACTTACTCCCCCCAAAGTCCCAGGGGGAGGGGCTGTAAGTCAAAAACTTTGACCAGTATTTAAATACAGTAATGGTTATTGGGAAGTGTACAGACATTTTCAGGGGGATTTTTCGGTTAGGGGAGTTGAAGGGAGGGGGTTGCGTTGGGGGATCTTTCCTTAGAGGAATTTGTCATGGGAGAAGAAAAATTCAGTGAAGGGGGCACAGGATTTTCTAGCACTATTAGAAAAAAAGCAATGAAAAAACAAATATGACAAAGTTTTTCAACTGAAATTGAGGAGCAGCATTAAAACTTAAATAAACAGAGATTATTACGCATATGAGGGGTTTTTCTCCTCCTAAATACGTCTCTCTTCACGCTAAAGTATTTTTAGTAATTTCAAGTATTTATTCTACGGCCTTTCTGATTCAGTGGTCATTCTTAAAGAATTGGGACAGAATTTAAGCTTTTGTGTAAAGAGCGAGGTGTTAACGAGGGGACAAACCCCCTCATATACATAATGAAATTATATGTATATAGAAGTTCGTTACGTAAATTAATTCTTAAGTTACGTATATTTTTTACTAATAAAAACGTTCGTTAAAAGGTTAAGTTCTAGTTGAGTGACTTCTTGCTATCTCAGAAGGTGGTTTAGGTTAGGAAAATGAAACTTTCAGGGGCGGGTCTACAGACCAAAGTATATCCTGGGAAGGTATTTTAAAGTACACACCTCCACTCCTTCTCCCGCTAGAGAGCCCTGAAATTTTTCTACATGACAGGCTTATGAACTATTGAACCTACCTATTGAACTTTTGACAGAACAACATTTTACCTTAATTTTCAGTTACCAGTTGCTTTTTCTCTGCCTTTAGTTCTGAAAATTTAATTCATGTTATTTGAGTAGAATTCTGAGCCATATCAATGTTTTTTCTAAATTTAGGAAATGTGTTTATATATCTTTAAAACCTTATAAATTTGAATTGAACAAAGTTGTGAAGCTGAAAACCATTTTGTTGTACTTCATTCAAGCAGAAGATCTATTTTGCAAGATTTACTTTTATAACACACAAGTTTTTAAAGGTCACCAAAGGTCAGAGCCTTCTAGAGGGAGAAGGAGTTGATATAGGTACTTCAAAACACCTTCCCGGGACATACTTTAGCCTCTAGACCCATCCCTGAAAGTTTCATTTTCCTAACCTTACCCCTTTCTGAGATAGCAGGAAGTCAGTAACTAGAATTTTACCCGTTAAAAATTAAAAGTTCCAGTTTCCTTTTTAAGTAACCGAAAAATAGGTGGCCAACTAGGCCTCCTCCCCCACCCCTTTCCTTCTCAAAATTCTCTGATCAAAACTAAGAGAAAGCCATTTGGCCAAAAAAAAAGAATTAATATGCAAATTTCATTTAATAATTTATGTGCGGAGGGCCAAAAAAAAAACATGCACCAATTCAAAACGTTCAGAAATTAAATAAAAACAAACCAGTTCTATTTAACTGAAAGTAATGAGTGACATTAAAACTTAAAACGAACTGAAATTACTCCGTGTATGAAAGGGGCTATTTCCTTCTCAACTCCCCGCTCTTTACGCTATTTTTTTACTGTTTAATAGAGTAGAATTGAGAGAAAGAGTCAAACTTTAGCGTAAAGAGCGGGGCGTTGAGAAGGAAACAGCCCCTTTCATACATGGAATAATTTCTCATCGTTTAAAGTTTTAATGTCGCTCCTTACTTTTAGTTAAGAAAAACTAGTTTATTTATTTAATGTTTAAAAAGACACTATATTATAATGTCTACCACCCATTTGCGTTCGAATGGCAAGATAAATTATTCAAGTAAATGCTTGAACATACATTCAATCCACGTAGTGTAATAATAGTCCCCTTAAAAGATTCCACTTATTAATGGAAAACAAACCATTCAAAGAGTAATTAAAAAAAATATTATGTCTAGAAAGACGAATAGAAAGACGAATATACGTCCATAAGATGTTGAAATTAAACCTCTGAAACTAATCGCATTCTAGAGACTTTTATTAACATTTATGGAAGGCCAAAATTTTGGTTCTAAAGCAACTACAGTCGAACACACTTTTTATAATTTCGTTGACAAAGGGATGATTTCGTTAAATATTTCAAATTTCAATAGCCCCTTTTTAATTTAAGTGCTTCTTATTCTCAATGGAAATCCTTTGAGAAACTTGGTTAAGTTTAAAGAATATGTTACTTTAGAAGAACTTTTCGAATTACTGAGTGTTAAAGAGATAAAATGAAAAGATAAAATTCAGAATAATGTTAAAATTTTTAAATTGAATCAAGCCTAATTTTCAAGTAGAGATGGAACTAATCTCTAATAGTAATGAGATGGTGCTGTGGCTGTTAGAATGATAATAATAAAAAGAACATCGATATAATCTGGGAACAACCCCAAAAGAATCGAAATTACAGTTCTCTAAACAAACAGTTGATTTCTTAAGTTGATTGATAGAGAGTGATTTTTATCATGTGATCAAGTGATTTTTTTTTTAACTTTTTAAAAGTAATTACTGTAAATGATTCCTAGATAGAAAATTGTGTTTTTCTGGCTGTGAACAACAATATTCAATCTTTTAAACAGCAAATAATAAACAAATGGGGTTAGAAGACTCCCTGATTTAACTGACGAAGCTGCTTAACAAATGTATGCTATAGTTTTCAGAAATCCGTTTATTATTCATACAAAAACTTAAAAAAATCCTAGGTGACTTTTTACGAAGGAGATTTATATTTTCAAATATTGAAATATTTACCAACGGTGTTACTGAACATCGGTGTTCACCGATGTTCACCATTTACTGGTGTTACTGTTCCGGTTACCATTTACCGGTTATCCGATCACCGATCGGTGATCGGATGTTACCATTTACTGGTGATTGGTGTTCACCATTTACCAACGGTGTAACTGGGAAGTTAATGGAAAAAAATTGTCACTGGTGGTTATTTGTAGTTTTGTTAAAGGAAAGTAGTTATTGTTTTTATATAAGAAAGTTTTGACCTGATCAAGGAAATAAGTCTTTTATCCAGTTTGGGAATCCCTAGCCCCCATCCTTTCACGAAGAATGTTTTCTTGTTTTCCCTTCAGATACCTTAAAGTTTAGAGCCAATCACAAGCCCATTATTAACTACGCCCTTTTTTCCTATTACAAACATGTGTGAACAATCCGCAATATGTATTATTTTTGACCCCCAAGGCCGTAAAATTGAAAGGCTATGTCATCACCTTATACTATTTTGAACAAATTGTGCTCTTAATATTTTTTATTTCATACTGGGTTACAAGAATAAGGGGCTTAAAATGGTACAAAAGGGAGGTTGTTAACCCTCCAATTATATTTTAACTTTAAAAGGGCACTAGAAATTTTAATTAACAATCAAAGAAGTCCTTCTCAAGTTTCTACGACCCTCCTTTCTGGGGAAAAAATAAAATATGCAAGATACATTCATGTTTACTTCGATTAATTTAAAAAAAATCCAGAAAATCCGTTTTTCAAAGAGAGGTGAAGAGCTATGTTAAACCAGGCCTAAAGGCTGCATTGCTTTTAACCCTCATAAATAGGCCTCGTTTCACTCTGTTGAGTCTTAGTATCTTGTTCTCCTAAGAAACCGCTTCAAATTGAGTTTTCAGGGATGCTCCCTGCCCGTAATTCTTTTTCTGATTTTTTTTGCTCACATTTGGATATTCGTCACGGTTTTATTGAGTTTATTTTTTTTCCAAAGTGGTACAAAATATAGTACATAAAAGTATCATTCAACAATATCTTCATCATGCGTAGTCACTGGTGGAGTTAATGTCCTCGGCTCCCGAGTTCTTTCCAGATCCCAAAATCCAGGAGGAGTGCTTGAACGGGGATGTCTACACTTGTGTCGACAGATTCGATTAATTTTTTTTACCTTTTCCATTTCTGTTAGTTTGCCACTTTCAAAATACTAAATTAAAAATTAAATGATTAAACGCTGACTATGATAACATAGCCATCAAACTGTTTATTAAAAATAAAAAATAAAGCTTATAATCGTGAAGGTATACTACTCTCAGATGCTTCTGCCTCAAAGTTCCTCTTTCAAACGATTAACTAAAAATAAAACTTAAAAAAAAGTTTTTCAAAGAAAAGTAAAGGCCATATTAAACCTAAGATCAGCAAAATTGAATTTTTAGAATAATTCAAAGTTTATAGGACCAACAATTACTATCAAAGAATAAATAAAACATAAAACGAAAAGAAATTAAATAAGCAGTCGAAGCAAACCAACATAGAGCCTATTAATATAAATGAGTAAATAAATCTTTGAACGAACAAAACATAAATTGAATATGCAAGTCAAGCTTTAAATGAACACAAGTCACTACAAACAAGAGTTTGGCTGGAGCCCCCTTCCCTAACTGTAAGAGTCTAAACCCTGCTGCGTCATTGGCACTTACTAAAAATGAATTATATTACAAAAATTTTCTGTTTTACTTATTACTACATTGAAAATGAAAATAACAGCGAAGTATGATCTTGCACTGCCGAGATTTTTGCAATTAATATCACAATATATCAAATATTCATCTTGGTTTTAATAGTTCTTTCCAAGACTTTTAAAGCCACATATAGTCTCTGTAAAGCACCAATGACGCAGTAGGCCTTAGGCTTCTTTTTTTTAGAATAGGAGCGCATTTATGTGTTATAGTGACCACTCCAAAGGAGTGATGTTAGGTTAATCCTTATTATATATACCAAATATTATGAAAATATAATATTTTGATAACAAAATTATGGAAAATACAACAGAAAATTAGTGAAAGCAGGCCGCCCTGGACGTACTATATTAAATACCTAACCCCCTCTATATATGAACCATTTAATTAAAATATAAACCCATAGCATTTTATCTTGCTCAGGCTAAACTGATCATCTCCAAGTGGACACAGAAAACCAGTTTCATTACAGATCAAGAACAAAGTGTGGTAGCTATAATACGTAAGTTCTAAAAAGATAATAGGTAGGCGTGTAGTCCTCTGATCACTTTTACCTCTTAAAAACAAGTCTAGAAATTTCAATTTTCTATCAAATAAGGCTCTTGCAAAGTTTATGCAGCCACCTCGTCCATAAAAATTCTTATATGTTAACAATGGATATTTAGCATAACTTATAGTTCTTGCCCTGGAGGTCAGGAGGGTAGTCAATCCTGAAGGCAAGTTATTCTACATTTGAATTATTTTGAATAAAATGGCAATTTCAAAATTTTGATTGTATCTATTTGTGGAAAATGGTGTAAAGGGGGAGGGTCTGGTTGTCCACTAATTACTTTTGACTCTTTAAAGGAAACCAGCAGACAGTTTCCAATCAAAACAGCCTCGTCCAAAGCTTATGCGGCCACCCATTCCATTGTATGCCCAAGGGCATAGCTTTAAACCCTTGTCCCCAGGCTCTGGGGGCTGCGCCAACCCTGGAAGCAATCTTATATGATTTTTGATCTATTTAACACAGTTGCTGTAAGAAAATCTTTATTGGATGCATTTGGGGAAAATTTGAACAAGATGGCTATCTAAAAATTTTGACTGGATGTACTTGAAGAAAAGGCGGTTGGGAGGGGGGCTAGTTGCCCTTTCATCACTTGTGACTCTTAGAAAGGAACTAGAAATTACAATTTAAAATCAAATGAGCCACCCCAAATATATACGACCCCCTTTTCTGTGAAAACCTGACATAACCCCAGGGGATAATTTACAACCTTTGGCCTCCGGGATCTGGGGGCAATTTCATTTCCAAAGGCTTTGTTATATGATACTTGGATTATTTTGAACAAATAGTTATCTTGAAATTTTCAGCGGATGCTTTTGGAGAAAACAGGATATCGGAGTAATAGAAAAAAAGATAAAGGATAAGGTACTAGACCTCCTAAAGTACAAACCGGTAGTATCAATCTGTGCCTCCTGGCCCTTAAGCCAGGAAGTGCAATGGGGAATGGGTGCCAGTCATCCTGTGCATTAGATCACCCTTCCTGATTACCTTCCAGATTTCTCTAAGTACCAATTTAGAGCTGTGTCGACTCTGGCAGAGCTTACAGAGTCACAGCATTGACCCCTTCCCAAACCAAATAACTGGCCACACCAGAAATCGAACCAACCTCTTCCGGACAATGAATTCCGAATCCAGCGTACCATCCACTTGGCTAGGACGACTTTCACTTGGGGGTGATAGTTGCTCTCCAGTCACTCATGACAATTAAAAAGTGAATTAGAATTGAATTGTCAATCAAATGAGTCTCCTCCAATGTTTAAACAACCACCCTTTCCATAAAATCCTTGTCTGCCCTCGGGGCATAGCTTACAGCCCTTGCTCCCTGGGTCTTGGGAGTTGTATTAACCCTAGAAGTATACTTGCATGACATTTAGATCATTTTGAACCAAACAGCTATCTCAAAATTTTTATCCAGCACATTTGGGCATAAGAGGGTGTGAGGGATTCCAGTTACCCTCCGATCGAAGGGTT
Source organism: Artemia franciscana (assembly GCF_032884065.1). NCBI lineage: Eukaryota > Metazoa > Arthropoda > Branchiopoda > Anostraca > Artemiidae > Artemia > Artemia franciscana. The sequence continues at coordinate 47,120,138 of NC_088866.1, read as the reverse complement.
TCACGCCCTTCAAAGACTTTTGACTCTTAAAAAGTAAAACAGAACTTTCAGTACCCAGATAAATGAGCTTTCTCTAAAGTTTGCATGACCACCCCTTCACTAAAGCCCTCATTTACCCTCAGGGCATAACTTACAACACTTGCCCCAGGTCTCAAGGAAGTCGTTCGACCCTGGATTTTCTTATGTATAACTTTTGGATTACTTGAACAAAATGGCTATCTCAAAATCTTTTTGAACACATTAGGGAAAAAGAGGATGTGGGGGGGGGGAGGCTAAATGCTCTTCGATCATTTTTGACTCTTAAAGAGGGTACTAGAATTTCTACTTTCAAATTGAATGAGTCCCTTTCAAAATTTTACGACCACTCTTTAATAAGAAGTGCCTTTAAAAAAACAAATAATAGAACATTGTATTCTTATGACTTCTACTAGTCATAGGATTGTTTTGTTTAGACTACTGGTTGTGATAAGAACGGCCCAACTGGCCGCCTCATTAGAGTCGGTAGAGATTTAAGTTGGCCTGATCGAGCGGAAGTTGAACTTGGAACAATACCTCCTTGTCTCTATTATGGAGATAACTTCTAACATCCCATTATTGGGAAATCTCAAACCTAAAAATTGGATATATCAACTAACTGTTGCCTATTAGCATCTATTCCTTAGATACTTTTACAAAAAAAAACTCGAAATAATATTTGGATGCATTTAAATTGAAACATATAAAAAAGTTTTTATTTTCTTTGCAAAAATCAGTAAAATTATTTAGAAAAGCAGAGAAAAGGAGAAGGTAAAAGATGCGATAAGATTTGTTCTAGTAATGTTACAAAAAAATACAAAAAAAAAGTTTTGTAGCTTTCCAGATTTTAAAATTTGCCATGTGTTCACGAACATCTTATATCTTCTAGTTTTGTTATCAATATTTTTTCAGTATTTTTGTTCAGTTAAAATTCGATTTTGAGGATTATTTTGTTAAGCATAAGCCAACTTTTAAACGGTTCGTGGTAACGTACTGTAAGTAAGGAGCGATGCGGTTCAATATAAACAAGACTCTAAGAAACAGAGTCTTGACAACAAAAGATACAAAAAAGACTCAAATTTTTATGTTTATTCAAAAAAATTTAATATTTATCAAATTTAATGGGACCCTCAAAAAAATACGAGTAAAAAAAATTGCTCATTTTTGAATCCCCAAAGCATTAAATGATCTTAATAAAATTCACTCCATTAGCTTCAGCAGACCAGACAGGTATACTATAGAGGTTTCAAGCTCCTATGCATAAACATGGGAAATTTTGCATTTTTTTTTTGCAAGAAGAAAGCTCACGGATGCCTGTTAATTCGTTTCTTTTTTGTTTATTTTTGTTTTTGTTTTTCTTTTCCAGGGGTGATCATATCAAATCAGTGAGTCTAGAAGGTCGGGAAATGGCTCAGTTTATTCGAAATCAAAAGTTATAGTGCTCTTTAAAGTGACCAAAAATATTTGAGGGCAGCTACCCCTCTCACACGCTTATTTTCCACCAAAGTCACCCAATAAAACTTTTTAGATATTCATTTTATTCAACACAGTCAAAGAATCTAATAACTATGTCTTTGAGGACTCTACCGCCTACAGTCCCCAGGGGAAGGGCTACAAGCTATGAATTTTACCTATTGTTTACATACAGTAATGGTTATTGGGATGTATCAATACGCTTTGAGGGGAATTTTTCTGTTGGGGGGAATATACATGGGAGGAGCTTTCCATGGAGGAATTTATCATGGGGCAGGGGAATTTTCTATGGAGGGGGGGATCGATTTCCCAGTATTATTTAATGAAAGATCAAAAATTACAAAAAAAAATTCAACTGATAGTAAGGAGCAACACCTTACTCTTACTCTTTATGCTAAAAACAAGTTTTTCTAACTGCAAGTAAGGAGCGACATTAAAACTTAAAAGGAACAGAAATTATTCCATATACGAAAGGGGTTGTCCCTTCTTCAACCCCTCGCTCTTTACGTTAAAGTTTGACTCTTTCTCACAACTCTGCTTTTTAAAACTTAAACCGAAAAGAAATTATTCCGTGTTTGAAAGGGGATATCCCCTCCTTAACTCCTTGCTCTTTACGCTAAAGTTTCACTCTTTCTCACAATTCTATTTTTGAAAAAAGATTAATAACAATAAAACAATTATTTTTTTAAACCTTGTGACTTCATATATTCAATTCAGACGTTAAATCTCGACATGTCAGTTGAGCAAAAAAAATAAAAATTTTAACTTAGACTCTGATTTAGCATTAAGTATGAGAATTATCCTGTAAAAATTTTGATTTGTAAACAACTAACCGTGGAAATATGATTGGATGGCATGTATAAAAATAAGCATTAAAATCTTCAGTGGTATATATAGCAGTTTAGACAATTTTATGGACAAATATATGCAATCCGTATACAAAAACATAACTGTATTTTGTGACTGGTTGGTATTGAGAAGATGAGAAATTCAGAAGTAATGTTGTAATTGCATTCTGTTTCCATGGTTAACTCAAGTTGTGTTAATTTCCACTTTTTATCAACATTTTATTAGTAAATGTTTGAAAAAAATCGATGCTATTCCACTGATTCGAACTGAAAATTCCGAGATCTATCTATACCAGCTAGAAAAAAAACATAATTATTTTCCTTCTTTTATAAACAATTTTCTGAAAATCTATTCTTCTTAATTTTAAATTACTCCGGCCTTTAAAGGGGTATTTCGACTCGTATACTTAATTTAAGTGTATACTGATACGAACCTTTATTAAAGTTCTAAAGAGTTTGCCTTTATTTTAATGTTAAAGGATGAACAGAGGAGGTGATATGTCATAAAAAGCAGAGCTTTAAATTGATTAAAATAGGCTGTAAAGTGGCCACCACTTGCTCATCAAAATCTCAAACTTAAATTAATAATTTTTGCACTTCTCATACATTTACTTTCTGTTATACAAATCCCTTAGAAAACAACAATTTAAAAATCACCCCGCTTCACAAAAAAAGTAAACCCAAAAAACCGAAACTGACAGCCAAGAAAGTAATGATATCCATTTCTTCACCTCAATTTCATAGAAAGCCTCGAAAATAAATTTTTGACGGTAAATAGAAGTAAATGTTTTTCAGCCTTGTTACAACAGCTCAATCCTGAAATATCATTTCGACAGCCTAAAGAAGTCAGGACTTTAAATTTCCCCTCCTTGTTATTACAAAATGAAGATTTTTGCCTCCCAGTTAGCTTTCGTGGTAATAGGGACATATTCCCTTGATAAATGAAAATTAAATTGAATGCCTTTTTATGGTACTAAAACTTAATAAAAACTCAACTATTAAAAACCTATTACAAGAAAATAACTTTTGTCCCAACCGAAACCAAAGCAAGCTGTCCCAATCACAAGTCCACCACTATATCAGGAGGGCGTCCCCTCGTACGCCCTGGATCCACCACTGCTCTAGCCCTTCTTGTACACTGCTTTTTGTCGGGACTGATATTTAATTTCAGATTCTTTCTTTGGTAACGTGCAAAGCCAAATGCTCAAACTGGTTTATATATTGATACACCATGCCCGAAAATAAAACTACACACATGTGCCATACCTGTCTACAAACACAAAAGCACATACATTAGATTTAACGTGCACCACCAAAACACAAACTCATATATTTCCAGAAGATAGTACACGAAATCAATAGCAAATGAAATGAGAAGCAAAGCCAAAACTATGAGAGAAAAAAAATTACGTCTTTGCACTCGACACAAGGAAACGCTGGCATTTGTGCTCTCTGGACTTTCTTGCGCACGACTTTTTCTTGGTACTTATATTTCATTTTCGATTCTTTCTTCAGTACCCTGCAAAGGATAAATGCTAAAATTTAATTATATATTGATATACCAGGCGCAAAAATGAAAATATTAGCAAACGCAAGCCTCTACAAAGACAAAAGCTGATAAGGGGGAATTTATGTACACCACAACCTACCCAACATCAAATATATATATATATATATATATATATATATATATATATAAACTAGCTGTTGGGGTGGCGCAAGCGCCACCCCAACACCTAGCTGGTGGGGATGCTTCGTGCTCCCCAAGCCCCCCCGCGCACGTAAGTCGTTACGCGCCATATTAGTTACGCGCCATTGTAGTTGTGTCCCTGTGTCCCACCTATGAATATAGATAAAAGAGAAAAGATTTCTCTTTTCGTTATAGATATATATATGTTTTTAACTATGTAAAACTTGCGAATATACAAATTCTTCGATGTCCCATTGTCTGTGCATGTAAATAGATTGTCAGGTTTACCGACTCTTGAACATGTAACATAAAATTATCCATGGGAAAAACAATCCGTATTCAGATCTATACCTCATTATTCTAATGATTGTCCTTGAGCTTTGTTGATGGTGATTGCTAATCGAACATTCCCTGTGTCCCTGTCGCCATTTATATTCCCAGTATCTCGGTCGTCATTTGTGTCCCTGTGTCCCGGTCGTAATTTGTGTCCCGGTCTGTAATTTATCTTTGAGTGTCCCGGTCGTCATTTATATCTCACGGTCGTTATTTGTGTCCCAGTGTCCCAGTTTGGAATTTCTCTTTGAGTGTCCCGGTCGTCATTTATATTCCCTGTGTCCCGGCTTTTAGTTTTCTTTTCCTCCTTTATTTTTCAGTTTTTTTCCTTTTTTTAGGTTTTTTCTTTTTCAGTTTTTAGTTTTTTTTAGTTTCTTATTAGTTTTTAGTTTTTTTTTCTTTTGAGTTTTTACCTTTTTTAGTTTTTTTCTTTTTTAGTTTTTAGTTTTTTACCTTTTTTTTTTATTTTTTTTTAGTTTTTTAGCTTTTTTAGTTTTTTTAGTATTTTCTTTTTAGTTTTTTTGTAGTTTTTACCTTTTTTAGTTTTTTTCTTCTTTTGTATTAATGCTAAAGCCAAGGTTCAAACCTGGAGCCTCTCGGACCTAGAACCTGAAACATAACGCTTTACCAACTCAGCTACTTCGGCTTCAATACATTCGTTTTGAGCAGCTTCCTCGGGTGTTGCCATTGAAGGTTCTTCAGTCATTTTACAATTAGAAATTTCTCTTTCAACGATCTTCTTACAATTAAAAATTTGTCTTTGAACGATATTCTTAAATACCTGTGTCCTGGTCGTCATTTTTATTCCCTGTGTCACGGTCGTCATTTGTGTCCCGGTATCTTAGTCTGTAATTTCTCTTTGAGTGTCCTGGTCGTCATTTATATTCCCTCTGTCTCGGTCGTCATTTGTGTCCCAGTCTGTAATTTCTCTTTGAGTGTCTTTTCTTTTTAGTTTTTTTTTTAGTTTTTTACCTTTTTTCTTTTTTCAGTTTTCTTTTTCTTCTTTATTTTTCAGCGTCACTATGAAATACATATCGCCGAACCTTTGTTTTTTTTAACTAAAATCTGGTAGGCATTGATGACCTTATCCAAGTCAAAATCCCAAACCCAATCATCATCGCTATCATTTTCAGTTTTGATATGTTTTGACTCTCGCTGTCCAGTTGGATTTTCAGCTAACGGCGCGGTTTTGCGTTCTTTAGCCGCAAGTCTGTTTTCTTGCTGTTTTTGTGATTCTTCGGCACGCTTTCTTTTCTTACTTTCTCTATCAGCCGCAAGATTTTTGGCATAGACTCTTTGAGCAGCTTCCTCGGCTGTTGCCATTGTAGGTTCTTCAGTCAATTTACAATTAAACATTTTTCCGTCCACGATCTTCTTACAATTAAAAATTTGTCTTTGAAATATTTTCTTAAATACTTTTAATTACGTCATCGTCATAACAAACATGACGACAACTAACTTCATGACGACATGATGACATGACGTCACTCGACAGACCCACAGACAAACAACTTATTTTTATATATATATATAGATATACTAGCTGTTGGGGTGGCGCTTCGCGCCACCCCAACACCTAGTTGGTGGGGGCGCTTCGCCCCCCCCCCGAGCCCCCCACGCGCGCAAGTCATTACGCGCCATTCTTCGCTGTGCCATTGTCTGTACATATAAATAGATTGTCAGGTTTACCGACTCTTGGACATGCAACATATAATTGTCCATGGGAAAAACAATCCGTATTCAGATCTATACCTCATTATTCTAATGAATGCCCTTGAGCTTTGTTGATGGTGATTGCTAATCAAACATTCCCTGTGTCCCGATCGTCATTTATATATCCCCCTGTGCCCCCCCCCCCGGCGTCCCCGTTGTAGTTGTATCCCTGTGTCCCAGTCGTCATTTATAGTCGACAAACATGACGTCAGTCGACACACAAACATGACGTCAGTCGACTTACACGCCCCAGTCGTCATTTGTGTCCCGGTGTCTCAGTCTGTAATTTCTCTTTGAGTGTCCCGGTCGTCATTTATGTTCCCTGTGTCCCGGTCTGTATATACATTCGTTTTTGAATTGGTATATGATGAAATAAATATTTTGTTTTTTCCTTTTTTCTTTTTAGTTTTTTTTTGGTTTTTACCTGTTTTTTAGCTTTTTAGTTTTATTTCTTTTTTCTTTTTAGTTTTTTTTGTAGTTTTTACTTTTTTTAGTTTTTTTTTATTTTTATTTTTTTAGTTTTCTTTTTCTCCTTAATTTGTCAGTTTCTTTCCTTTTTTTAGTTTTTTTTCTTTTTCAGTTTTTAGTTTTTTTATTAATTTTTAGGTTTTTTTCTTTTTAGCTATTTTTGCTGTTTTTACCCTTTTATAGTTTTTTTTTCTCTTTTTTCTTTTTTAGTTTTTAGTTTTTTACCTTTTTTTTAGTTTTTTTTTTAGTTTTTCAGCCTTTTTAGTTATTTTAGTAGTTTTTACCTGTTTTTAGTTTTTTTTTTTCTTTTTTAGTTTTTTTTTCTTCTTTTTTATTAATGCTAAAGCCAAGGTTCGAACCTAGAACCTGGAATATAACGCTTTACCAACTCAGCTACTTCGGCTTGAATACATTTACCTTTTTTAGTTTTTTTTATTTTAATTTTTTTAGTTTTCTTTTTCTCCTTTATTTGTCAGTTTTTTTCGTTTTTTTAGTTTTTCTCTTTTTCAGTTTTTAGTATTTGTTTAGTTTTTTATTAGTTTTTAGTTTTTTTCTTTTTAGTTTTTTTGTAGTTTTTTACCTTTCTTAGTTTTTTTTTAGTTTTTTTTTTACTTTTTTAGTTTTTAGTTTTTTACCCTTTTTTAGCTTTTTTAGTTTTTTATCTTTTTTAGTTTTTTTAGTATTTCTTTTTAGTTTTTTTGTTGTTTTTATCTTTTTTAGTTTTTTTCTTCTTTTGTATTAATGCTAATGCCAAGGTTCGAACCTGGAGCCTCTCGGATCTAAAACCTGGAACATAACGCTTTACCAACTGAGCTACTGAATTTGTATTTGTATTGGATTAACGACGCTTCTTGACTACTAAGGTCCCTGCGTCGGCCCTGCAGTGCATTCCTGCAGCATGGTTCGATCTCTGGGTCCCGTATTACCACATATAGATAGATAAGTAGTTTGTTTGTGTGTGTGCGTTGACTGACGTCATGTTTGTGTGTCGACTGACGTCATTGTAAGGATTGAGCATTATGCCGTCATGAAGTTGTTTGTCGACTGACGTCAATGTAAGGATTGAGCATTATGCCGTCATGAAGTTGTTTGTTGACTGACGTCATGTTTGTCGACTGACGAAATTACAGACCGGGACACCGGGACACAAATGACGACCGGGAAACAGAGCCACAGGCAACATAAATGACGACCGGGACACTCAAAGAGAAATTACAGACTGGGACACCGGGAAACAAATAACAACCGGGACACAGGGAATATAAATGACGACCGGGACATAGGGACACAACTACAACGGGGATGCCGGAGGGAACAGGGGGGAAATATAAATGACGACTGGGACACGGGGAATGTTCGATTAGCAATCACCATCAACAAAGCTCAAGGCCAATCATTAGAATAATGAGGTATAGATCTGAATACGGATTGTTTTTCCCATGGATAACCGGAACACAACTGACGACCGGGACACAGGGAATATAAATGACGAACGGGATGCTCAAAGAGAAACTACAGACCGAGACACCGGGACACAAATGACGATCGGGACACAGGGAATATAAATGACGACCAGGACACTCAAATAGAAATTACAGACTGGGACAGCAGGACACAAATGACGACCGGGACACAGGGAATATAAATGACGACTGGGACACAGGGACACAACTATAACAGGGACGCCGGGGGGCAAAGGGGGGATATATAAATGACGACGGGGACACAGGGAATGTTTGATTAGCAATCACCCTCAACAAAGCTCAAGGGCAATTATTAGAATAATGAGGTATAGATCTGAATTCGGATTGTTTTTCCCATGGACAATTATATGTTACATGTTCAAGATTAGGTAAACCTGACAATCTATTTATATGCACATACAATAGGACAACGAAGAATATTGTATATTCGCAAGTTTTAAGTAGTTAACAACATATATCTATATATCTATACTAGCTGTTGGGGTGGCGCGAAGCGCCACCCCAACACCTAGTTGGTGGGGGCGCTTCGCGCCCCACCCCCCAAGCCCCCCCCCGCGTGTAAGTCGTTACGCGCCATATTAGTTACGCGCCATTGTAGTTGTGTCCCTATGTCCCACCTGTGAATATATATATATATATATATATATATATATATATATATATATATATATATATATATATATATATATATATATATATATATATATATATATATATATATATATATATATATATATATATATATATATATATATATATATATCTATATATATATATATATATATATATATATATATATATATGTTTTTAACTACGTAAAACTTGCGAAAATACAACATTCTTTGCTGTCCCATTGTCTGTGCATATAAATAGATTGTTAGGTTTACCGACTCTTGAACATGCAAAATATAATGGTCCATGGGAAAACAATCCGTATTCAGATCTATACCTCATGATTCTAATGATTGCCCTTGAGCTTTGTTGATGGTGATTGCTAATCGACCATTCCCTTTGTTGCCGTCCTCATTTATATATTCCCCTGTGCCCCCCGGCGTTCCCTTTGTAGTTGTGTCCCTGTGTCTCGGTCGTCATTTATATTCCCTGTGTCCCGGTGTCCCAGTCTGTGATTTCTCTTTGAGTGTCCCGGGCGTCATTTATATTCCTTTTGTCCCGGTGTCCCGGTCGTCATTTGTGTCCCGATGTCCTGGTCTGTATATACATTAGTTTTTGAATTGGTCTTTTTTTTTGTTTTTAGTTTTTTACCTTTTTTTAGTGTTTTTAGTTATACCTCATGATTCTAATGATTGCCCTTGAGCTTTGTTGATGGTGATTGCTAATCGAACATTCCCTGTGTCTCCGTCATGATTTACATATCCCACTGTGTCCCCCGGCGTCCCCGTTGTAGTTGTGTCCCTGTGTCCCGGTTGTCATTTATATTCCCTGTGTCCCGGTCGTCATTTGTATCCCGGTGTCCCGGTCTGTATATACATTCGTTTTTGAAATGGTATATGATGAAATAAATGATATATAAAAATAAGTTGTCTGTGTCTGTGTGGGTCTGTCTGTTGGGTGACGTCATGTTTGTGTGTTGACTGACGTCATGTTTTCAACTGACGAAATTACAGACCGGGACATCGGGAAACAAATGACGACCGGGACACCGGCACATAGGGAATATAAATGACGACACTCAAAGAGAAAGCGACCGGGACAAAAGGAATGTTCGATTAGCAATCACCATCAACAAAGCACCGGGACACAAATGACGATCGGGACACAGGGTGTATAAATGACGACCAGGACATAAGTAAAAAAAAAACTAAAAAACTAAAAAAAAGGTAAAAACTACAAAAAAACTAAAAAGAAAAAAAACTAAAAACTAATAAAAAAACTAAAAAAGCTAAAAAACTAAAAAAACTAAAAAAGAAAAAAAAGAAAAATGGAAAAAAGAAAAATAAAGAAGAAAAACAAAACTAAAAAACGAATGTATATACAGACCGGGACACCGGGATACAAATGACGACCGGGACACAGGGAATATAAATGACGACCGGGACACAGGGACACAACTACAACGGGGACGCCGGGGGGCACAGGGGGATATAAATGACGACTGGGACACCGGGACACAAGGAATATAAATGACGCCCGGGACACTCAAAGAGAAATCACAGACTGGGACACCGGGACACAAATGACGATCGGGACACAGGGAATATAAATGACGACCGGGACACAGGGACAAAACTACAAAGGGGACGCCGGGGGGCACAGGGGGATATATAAATGACGATGGCGACACAGGGAATGGTCGATTAGCAATCACCATCAACAAAGCTCAAGGGCAATCATTAGAATCATGAGGTATAGATCTGAATACGGATTGTTTTCCCATGGACCATTATATGTTGCATGTTCAAGAGTCGGTAAACCTGACAATCTATTTATATGCACAGACAATGGGACAGCAAAGAATGTTGTATATTCGCAGGTTTTACGTAGTTAAAAACGTATATCTATATATATAAAAATAAGTTGTCTGTGTGTGGATCTGTGGATCTGTGGATCAGGTGACGTCACCTGAAAAAACTGGATCAGGTGACGTCAAAACTGAAAAAACTAAAAAAAGGCAAAAACTACAAAAAAAAAATAAAAACTAATAAAAAAAATAAAAAAGCTAAAAAACTAAAAAACTAAAAAAAGGCAAAAACTACAAAAAAAAACTAAAAACTAACTAAAAAAACTAAAAACTAAAAAAAACTAAAAAAAAGGAAAAAACTGAAAAATAAGCTAAAATAAAGGTAAAAAGCAATAAAAAACTAAAAAAAAAACTGAAAAAACTAAAAAAAGGCAAAAACTACAAAAAAAACTAAAAACTAATAAAAAAAGTAAAAGAGCTAAAAAACTAAAAAAACTAGAAAAACTAAAAAAAGGTAAAAAACTAAAAAAAAATAAAAAATAAAAAAAACTTAAAAAAAAGGAAAAAACTGAAAAATAAGCTAAAATAAAGGTAAAAACCAATAAAAAACTAAAAAGAAAAAAAAGGAAAAACTAAAAAAAATTTTCATCTAAAAAACTAAAAAAAACTAAAAAAGGTAAAAACTAAAAGAACTAAAAAAAATAAAAAAATAAATGACGACACTCAAAGAGAAAGCGACCAGGACAAAAGGAATGTTCGATTAGCAATCAACAAAGCACCGGGACACAGGGAGTATAAATGACGACCAGGACATAAGTAAAAAAAAAAACTAACAAAACTAAAAAGAAGGTAAAAACTACAAAAAAACTAAAAAGAAAAAAACTAAAAAAAGGCAAAAACTACAAAAAAAAACTAAAAACTAATAAAAAAGCTAAAAAACTAAAAAAACTAAAAAAAAGGCAAAAACTACAAAAAAAACTAAAAACTAATAAAAAAAATAAAAAAGCTAAAAAACTAAAAAAACTAAAAAAACTAAAAAAAGGTAAAAAACTAAAAAAACTAAAAACTAAAAAAAAACTAAAAAAAAGGAAAAAACTGAAAAATAAGCTAAAATAAAGGTAAAAACCAATAAAAAACTAAAAAAAACTGAAAAAACTAAAAAAAGGCAAAAACTACAAAAAAAACTAAAACTAATAAAAAAAGTAAAAAAGCTAAAAAACTAAAAAAAAATAAAAAAACTAAAAAAAGGTAAAAAACTAAAAAAAATAAAAAATAAAAAAAACTAAAAAAAAGGAAAAAACTGAAAAATAAGCTAAAATAAAGGTAAAAACCAATAAAAAACTAAAAAGAAATAAAGGAAAAAACTAAAAAAAAATTTCATCTAAAAAACTAAAAAAACTAAAAAAGGTAAAAACTAAAAGAACTAAAAAAGAAAAAAATAAATGACGACACTCAAAGAGAAAGCGACCAGGACAAAAGGAATGTTCGATTAGCAATCAACAAAGCACCGGGACACAGGGAGTATAAATGACGACCAGGACATAAGTAAAAAAAAAAAACTAACAAAACTAAAAAGAAGGTAAAAACTACAAAAAAACTAAAAAGAAAAAAAAAACTAAAAACTAATAAAAAAACTAAAAAATCTAAAAATCTAAATAAACTAAAAAAGAAAAAAAAAGGAAAAAAATAAAGGAGAAAAACAAAACTAAAAAACGAATGTATATACAGACCGGGACACCGGGATACAAATGACGACCGGGACACAGGGAATATAAATGACGACCGGGACACAGGGACACAACTACAATGGGGACACCGGGGGAAACAGGGGGATATAAATGACGACCGGGACAGGGAATGGTCGATTAGCAATCACCATCAACAAAGCTCAAGGGCAATCATTAGAATCATGAGGTATAGATCTGAATACAGATTGTTTTCCCATGGACCATTATATGTTGCATGTTCAAGAGTCGGTAAACCTGACAATCTATTTTTATGCAAAGACAATGGGACAGCAAAGAATGTTGTATATTCGCAAGTTTTACGTAGTTAAAACCATATATATATATATATATATATATATATATATATATATATATATATATATATATATATATATATATATATATATATATATATATATATATATATATATATATATCTATATTCACAGGTGGGACATAGGGACACAACTACAATGGCGCGTAACTATTATGGCGCGTAACGACTTAAGCGCGCGGGGGGGCTTGGGGGGCGCGAAGCGCCCCCACCAACTAGGTGTTGGGGTGGCGCGAAGCGCCACCCCAATAGCTAGTATATATATATATCTATATATATATATAAATAAGTTGTCTGTGTGTGGATCTGTGGATCTGTGGATCAGGTGACGTCATGTTTGTTCGCATATGACGTCTGAATTATTTCACACTAATACAAAAGAAGAAAAAAACTAAAAAAGGTAAAAACTACAAAAAAAACTAAAAAGAAAAAAAAACTAAAAAAGCTAAAAAACTAAAAAAAACTAAAAAAAGGTAAAAATCTAATAACTAAAAAAAACTGAAAAAAATAAAAAAAGGCAAAAACTACAAAAAAAATAAAAACTAATAAAAAAACTAAAAAAGCTAAAAAACTAAAAAAACTAAAAAAAACTAAAAAAAGGTAAAAAACTAAAAAAAACTAAAACCTAAAAAAGAAAAAAACTAAAAAAAAGGAAAAAACTGAAAAATAAAAGAGGAAAAGAAAACTAAAAAAATATGAATAAATATATATAAAAATAAGAGGTAAAAAACTAAAAACTAAAAAAAACTGAAAAAACTAAAAAAAGGCAAAAACTAAAAAAAAACTAAAAACTAATAAAAAAACTAAAAAAGCTAAAAAATTAAAAAAACTAAAAAAACTAAAAAAAGGTAAAAAACAAAAAAAAAACTAAAAACTAAAAAAGAAAAAACTAAAAAAAAGGAAAAAACTGAAAAATAAGAGAAAAAGAAAACTAAAAAAATATTAATAAATATAAAAAATATAAATATAAATATAATATAAATTAGCAATCAACAAAGCACCGAGACACAAATGACGATTAGAATCATGAGGTATAGATCTGAATACGGATTGTTTTCCCATGGACCATTATATGTTACATGTTCAAGAGTCGGTAAACCTGACAATCTATTTATATGCACAGACAATGGGACAGCAAAGAATGTTGTATATTCGCAAGTTTTACGTAGTTAAAAACATATATATATATACTAGCTGTTGGGGTGGCGCTTCGCGCCACCCCAACACCTAGTTGGTGGGGGCGCTTCGCGCCCCCCAAGCCCCCCCGCGCGCGTAAGTCGTTACGCGCCATTGTAGTTGTGTCCCTATGTCCCACCTGTGAATATAGATAGATAGATAGATAGATATATATATATATATATATATATATATATATATATATATATATATATATATATATATATATATATATATATATATATTGGCACGTATATATTGGCAACATATATATATATATATATATATATATATATATATATATATATATATATATATATATATATATATATATATATATATATATATATATATATATATATATATATATATATCTATCTATATATATAAAAATAAGTTGTCTGTCTGTGGATGGATGGATGGATGTGTCAGGTGACGTCACCTGAAAAAACTGGATTAGGTGACGTCAAAACTGAAAAAACTAAAAAAAGGCAAAAACTACAAAAAAAAACTAAAAACTAATAAAAAAAATAAAAAAGCTAAAAAACTAAAAAAACTATAAAGGTAAAAACCAATAAAAAACTAAAAAAAAACTGAAAAAACTAAAAAAAGGCAAAAACTACAAAAAAAACTAAAAACTAATAAAAAAAGTAAAAAAGCTAAAAAACTAAAAAAACTAAAAAAACTAAAAAAAGGTAAAAAACTAAAAAAAATAAAAAATAAAAAAAAACTAAAAAAAAGGAAAAAACTGAAAAATAAGCTAAAATAAAGATAAAAACCAATAAAAAACTAAAAAAAAAAAGGAAAAAACTAATAAATGACGACACTCAAAGAGAAAGCGACCAGGACAAAAGGAATGTTCGATTAGCAATGAACAAATCACCGGGACACAGGGAGTATAAATGACGACCAGGACATAAGTAAAAAAAAAAACTATCTATATATATAAAAACTAAAAAAAATAAAAAATAAAAAAAAACTAAAAAAAAGGAAAAAACTGAAAAATAAGCTAAAATAAAGGTAAAAACCAATAAAAAACTAAAAAAAAAAGGAAAAAACTAATAAATGACGACACTCAAAGAGAAAGCGACCAGGACAAAAGGAATGTTCGATTAGCAATCAACAAAGCACCGGGACACAGGGAGTATAAATGACGACCAGGACATAAGTAAAAAAAAAAAAACTATCTATATATATAAAAATAAGTTGTTTGTGGATCTGTGGATCGTGGATCAGGTGACGTCACCTGAAAAAACTGGATCAGGTGACGTCAAAACTGAAAAAACTAAAAAAAGGCAAAAACTACAAAAAAAACTAAAAACTAATAAAAAAAATAAAAAAGCTAAAAAACTAAAAAAACTAAAAAAAGGCAAAAACTACAAAAAAAACTAAAAACTAATAAAAAAGCTAAAAAACTAAAAAAACTAAAAAAAAGGCAAAAACTACAAAAAAACTAAAAACTAATAAAAAAAATAAAAAAGCTAAAAAACTAAAAAAACTAAAAAAAGGTAAAAAACTAAAAAATAAATAACGACCGGGACACAGGGACACAACTACAACGGGGACACCGGGGGAAACAGGGGGATATAAATGACGACCGGGACAAAAAAACTAAAAAGAAATAAAAACTAAAAACTAATAAAAAAAACTAAAAAATCTAAAAATCTAAATAAGCTAAAAAAGAAAAAAAAAGGAAAAAAATAAAGGAGAAAAACAAAACTAAAAAACGAATGTATATACAGACCGGGACACCGGGATACAAATGATGACCGGGACCCGGGACACAGGGAATATAAATGACGACCGGGACACAGGGACACAACTACAACGGGGACACCGGGGGAAACAGGGGGATAACCTGACAATCTATTTATATGCAAAGACAATGGGACAGCAAAGAATATTGTATATTCGCAAGTTTTACGTAGTTAAAACCATATATATATATATATCTATATTCACAGGTGGGACATAGGGACACAACTACAATGGCGCGTAACTATTATGGCGCGTAACGACTTACGCGCGCAGGGGGGCTTGGGGGGGGCGCGAAGCGCCCCCACCAACTAGGTGTTGGGGTGGCGCGAAGCGCCACCCCAACAGCTAGTATATATATATATTGGCAACGGCTGTTGGGGTGGCGCGAAGCGCCACCCCAACGCCCCCACCAACTAGGTGTTGGGGTGGCGCTTGGCTTTAGCATTAATACAAAAGAAGAAAAAAAAAACTAAAAAAAATACTAAAAAGTTTTTGGTTACTTAAAAAGGAAAATAGAACTTATAGTTTTACGAATGTTCGTAACTCACAAATTAACTTACATAACAAAATTCTAAATTCGTATGTTTTTTTACGTATATGAGGGGGTTTACCCCCTCGTCAATACTTCACTCTTTACACTAAAGGTTAAATTTTGTCCCAATGCCTTAAGAATGACCCCTGAATCACAAAGGCTATAGAATAAATAGTTGAAATTAATAAAATGACTTTAACGTAAAGAGCAAGGTATTAGAAGGAGGTGAACTCCTTATATGCGTAATAACTTCTGTTCGTTTTAAGTTTTAATGTTGCTCTTTAGCATCAGTTAAAAAACTTGTTTTTTTATTTAATTTCTGAACGTTTTTGAATTAATGCATGTTTTGATTTTGGCTCTCCGCACATGAATGATTAAAATAAAATTTGCATATTAATTTACTTTTTGGCTAAATGGCTTTCTCATAGTTTTGATCGGACGATTTTGAGAAAAAAAGGAGCGGGGGAGTAGGCCTAGTTACCCTCCAATTTTTTGGTTACTTAAAAAGGCAAATATAACTTTTAAGTTTACGAGCGTTTTCATTAGTAAAAATATACATAAGTTACGAATTGACTTACGTAGCGAACTTCTAAATTCGTATGTTACGTATATGAGGGGGTTCGCCTCCTCGTATATACCTCAATCTTAAACTAAAGCTTAAATTTTGTCCCAATTCCTTAAGAATGACCCCTGAATTACAAAGGCTGTATAATAAATAGTTGAAATTAATAAAATTAGTTTAAGGTAAGGAGCAATGTATTAGGAGGAGGTCAACCCTTCATATGCTTAATAATTTCTGTTCATTTTAAGTTTTTATGCTGCTCCTTACTTTCAATTGAAAAACTTTTTCATTTTTATTTCTTCATTGCTCTTTAAAAAAATTGTAAAAAATTCTGCGCCCCCTTCATGGAAATTCTCTTCCCCCATGACAAATTCCTCCATGGAAAGTCCTCCCGCATAAGCCCCTTCCCTCAACCCCTCCCTCTCCAACCAAAAAAGCCTCATGAAAGTGTCTGTACAGTTCCCAATAACCATTACTATGCGTAAACACTGGTCAAAGTTTATAGCTTGCAGCCCCTCCCACGGGGACTTTGGGGGAGTAAGTTGTCCCTAAAGACAAAGTTTTTAGGTTTTTTGACTAGGTTGAATAAAATGGATACATCAGAATTTCGATCCAGTGACTTTGGGAAAACATTAGCGTGATACCTTCAAATTTTTGATACCCTAGATACCCTTAAATTATTTAGGTTACTTAAGAAGGGCACTATAACTTTTAATTTCAGTTAGAATGAGCCCTCTATTGACATTTTAGGACTACTGTGTCGATATGATCACCCCTGGGAAAAAAAAACAACAAAAAAACAAACACACATCCTTGATCTGTCTTGTGGCAAAAAATACAAAATTCCACATTTTTGTAGATAGATGATTTTTGTAGATTTTTTACATTTTTAGATTTTAAAAATCTTAAATTTTTAAATAATTATTTTTTTTAAAATTATTTTAAAAAATTAAGTTTTAGAATTTAGATTTTTGTTGATTTTGTAGATAGGAGCTTGAAGCTTCTACTGTAGAGTTCTCTGATACGTTGAATCTGATGGTATGATTTTCGTGAAGATTCTATGACTTTTAAGGGGTGTTTCTCCTTATTTCCTAAAATAAGGCAAATTTTCTCAGGCTCGTAACCTTTGATCGGTAAGACTAAAACTGAGGAAACTTATTTATTTAAAATCAGCTTTAAAATACAATGCTTTTGATGTAACTATTGGTATCAAAATTCCGTTTTTTAGAGTTTCAGTTACTGTTGAGCTCCTTATCTATTCGTCTTTAAAGTAATTAAATAAAAAAATAGTTTTTTTTAAATGAAAGTAAGGAGTAACATTAAAAATTAAAACGAACAGAAATTACTCCGTATATGAAAGGGGCTTTTTTGTGTATGAAGGGCCCTGCTCTTTACGCTGAAGTTTGAATCTTTCTCTTAACTCTATTTTTAAAACAGTAAGAAACTTTAGCGTAAAGAGCGGGGCGTTGAGGAGGAAAAGCCTCTTTTATATACATAGTAATTTCTGTTCGTTTTAAGTTTTAATGTTGCTCCTTACTTTCATTTAAGAAAAACTTGTTTTTTTATTTAATTTATGGGCGTTTTTGAATTAATGCATGTTTTGATCTTGGCTCTCCGCACATAAATAATTAAAACGAAATTTTGCATATTAATTGATTGCAATTAATTGGAAGATTTTGAGAAAAATGAGCGAGGGAGGAGGCCTAGCTGCCCTCCGAGTTTTGATTACTTAAAAAAGCAACTAGAAGTTTTCAAACGTTTTCATTTGTAAAAAATATACGTAACTTACGAATTAACTTACGTAACGACCTTCTATATTCGTATGTTTTATTGCGTATATGAGGGGGTTCAACCCTCGTCGATACCTCGTTCTTTACACTAAAGCTTATATTTTGTTCCAATTCCTTAAGAATGACCTCTGAATCACAAAGGCCGTAGAATAAATTACTAAAATAATTTATAGTCTAAATTACTAAAAATACTTTAGCGTAAATAGTGAGGTATAACGAGGAGGTAAACCTCTCATATACGTAATAATTTTGTTCGTTTTAAGTTTTAATCCTGACCTTACTTTCAGTAGAAAAAACTTTTCATATTTATTTTTTCATTGTTTTCTCAAATAATGCTAGAAAATCGTGCGCCCCCTTCATTAAAATTCTCTTCCCCCATGAGAAGTATCTCCATGGAAATATCCTCCCACGTACCCCCCAACTCTCCCCCCTAAACCAAAAAAATCTCCCTGAAAACGTCAGTACACTTCCCAGCAACCATTACTATATGTAAACACAGGTCAAAGTTTTTAACTTGCAGCCTCTCCCGCTGGGACCGCGGGGGAGTAAGTTGTCCCCAAAGACATAGTTATTAGGTTTTTCAACTATGGTGAATAAAATGGCTATCTCAGAATTTTAATCCGGTGACTTTTGGGCAAAAATGAGCGTGGGAGGGGGCCTAGGTGCCCTCCAATTTTTTGGTCACTTAAAAAGGGCACTAGAACTTTTAATTTCCGTTAGAATGAGCCCTGTCGCGACATTCTAGGACCACTTGGTCGATACGATGACCCCTGGGGAAAAGAAAAAAAAACAAACAAATAAACACGCATCCGTGATCTGTCTTATGGCAAAAAATGCGAAATTTCACATTTTTATAGATAGGAGCTTGAAACTTCTACCATAAGGTTCTCTGATACGTTGAATCTGATGGTGTGATTTTCCTTAAGATTGTATGACTTTTAGGGGTGTTTCTCCTTATTTTCTAAAATGAGACAAATTTTCTCAGGCTCGTAATTTTTGATTGGTATAACTGATCTTGATGAAACTTATATATTTAAAATCAGGATTAAAATGCGGTTCTTTTGATGTAACTATTAGTATCAAAATTCCATTTTTAAAGTTTCGGTTCCTATTGAGCCGCTCCTTATTACACAGTTCGTTACCACGAAGTGTTTGAAAGCTTATTGCAAAAAGAAATCTATGGTGATTTCGGAAAAAAAAAATTTTGAAACCCCTCGAAAATGACGTCAAATCGAAATGAAAAATGTATCACTGGAATCAGCATGGTAAAATTTCTTATATATGGAAATTATAGTCCTCCTCCTTCAACAACAATAAAAATCCCTTTTTTGCATCGGTAGCACTGATCTGTCTCTCAGTTTTTTTTTTCAGGTCTAGTTTTGCTTTTTTTTCAGGCCTAGTGGGCTAGGCCTGACCACAGGCTACCAAAAATAAAATAGCTACTAAAATAGGCCTGACTACAGGCTACCAGAAAATCATAGCGAGATGATTAATAACTCATTCAAAAGCTATTTCTTCTTTCTACGTGTGGTTTTTAAATTCTGCCCTCTGAATTCCCATATGGCACAAAATTGGCACTTTTTGTGCCATTTCCCAAGCGGTGGAACCAGCAGGCTATCAGAACATCGTAGACATATTTTTTTACTGCTCATATAAAAGATATACATCATATCTACGTTCTTCTTATGAATCCAATACATTCTAAAGCAATTTTTAAACGGTCATTTTGTCCAAAATAGTAGAAAGATCGTGTAACAACCCCTTCAGGATTGACAGAGCCTCCCAAAGCCTAGGGACAAGGGCTATAAGTTATGCCCCGGGGCATTAATAGTTCATATAGAAAGGGTCATCACATAATCCTTATGGAAGGCTCATTTGATTAGAAATTGGAAGTTGTAGTTCATTTTCAAGAGCCAAAAGTGATAGGAGGGCAACCTACCCCCTTCCCCTTGATATCCTTTTTTCCCCAAATACATCTGGTCAGAATTTTGAGTTGTATATTTTGTCCAAATAGTCAAAAGACCATATGTCAATGCCTCCAGGACCGATAAAACGCCCCATTGCCCAGAGGCTATGGTTGTAGGTTATGAATCGAGGGCATATAAGGTTTTTATTGAATAGGTCGTCGCAAAACTTTGGATGTGGCTCATTCAGTTGGAAATAGAAAGTTCTTGGGCCCTTTTTAAGATTCAAAAGGTATTTAAGGCCAACTTGCCCCTTCTTTATCCATCACGTCTTTGGGGATGTCAGCCTAAGCCACCACCCACAGCCCTTAGGGAAAGGGCTGTAAGTTAGGTAGCCTCAGGGAAAGGGCTGTAAGTTAGGTAGCTTGTCCATTGCTTATACATTAAGTATGTTAGTGAGAAAGATGGGCATGTTTGACATTTACTTTTCAAAAACAAAGGGTATTCAGATGAGTCTTTCAACGAATATTAAGGTTGGGGCTGCACTAATTCAAAACACAAGTCAAATCAAACACCAAATCTGAGGAAACGTTGAAAAGAAAGTTAAATAAACCAAAATATTTCATTTGTATACAGATTGCAGATACAGGTGTATCAACAATGTTTTTGGAACAGCTTTGCGCATGAAGATAAAACGTCCGGGGCATCACGAGGGGGATATTCAATTGACGAAAATACAACATGTACCTGCAACTACTACTCTTAGCAGTGCTGTTACTATTGTTATTACCGCTACTAAAAGAACAATATTGCTGCTACTACTGCTCCTACACTACCATTACTGCAATGATAATGGTACTATTAGCGCTACACGTATGAAACTGGACGTGTATGAATTTGATTGAATATTAGAGGGGAATTTAAACTAAGTCAAAGCACCATATGTGCTTGAAGATTTCCAGAAAGGTCTATTTCAAGAATAGATTTGGGTATAAATTTGGAACTTCCAGAGAATGCTTAAAGGAGAAGATTGGTTGACCAAAAGGTAATATATGCATGCTCCTACGAACAAAACTTACCATTGATACCTTTACTACTACCCCTGCTACTAAGCTACTCCAACCGATTCTTCAATTGCAACTATTGGTAAGGCATAGAGAATTAAGGGGAAAAGAGCCTCAAAAAGGGGTCAAAAAGATAAATCAGCAATAATATTGGGAATGGTTTACCATATCAAGATGAGACTTCCAAGGTCTCATGAGGGGAATGTTCAACTGACCAATAATTAGCATGTACAAGCTACTACTGTTATTAATATTGCTGCTTCTACTGTTGCTATTAATACTAGTATAATACCAATACTTCTCCTACTAGCACTACTACAACTGTAATATTAGCACTATTAAGGCAAAGTGTATCAAGGTAAAAATGTGAGAGAATTCTGAGGGGAAATTTGGACTAAATCAAAAGACACTCTGTGATTGTCAAAAGAGCATACGGTATCTCAAGAGCAGATTTCGGTGTTAAATAATATATGTATGCAACTACTAACGCTACTACCACTGCTATTTTCACTACTACTACTAATAAATTACTCAAACTCATACTTATATTCCAACTACCTGTAAGGCTAAGAGTATTAAGATGAAAAAGACGTTAAAACATGGTCAAATGGGTGCATCAGAATAGTTTTGGGACGGTTTACCGTATCGAGAAGAGAATTACAGAGTATCATGAGGGTATGTTCAACTGATAGAAAAGCAGCATATACATGCAAATACAGTTACATTTAATGGTGCTACTACTATTACCACTACAGCTACTGCTTCTCTGACTACCACCACCACTACTATGATGCTAGTACTATTTAGGCTAAGCGTAAGAAGGTGAAAATTTGAGAGAATATTGATGGAAAATTGGAACTAGATCAAAAGAACCAACATGAATGCAGATATTTTAAAAGGGCGTATTTTAAGAACATGTTTGGATATTAAAAGGGAACTGTCAGAGAATGCTCATAGGGGAAGATCAATTAATCAAAAGGTAATACATGCACGTTGCTACTAATACTACTACCACAGCAATATTTGCTAACACTAGCACTACTACTACGGTTTCTAGTGCAACTACTTGTAATCACTAGGAGCATTAAGGTGAAAATATCAGAAAGCATATTAATATACAGGTTATCAAAAGGATATATCAGCAATATTATAGTAAAAGCCAATTGTATTAAGTTGAAAATTGACAAACTTAATGAGAGGGATGTTCAACTGACAAAAAGGCAATAGGTTAATACTACTGGTGCTACTAGTACTCTGCTGCTACTAGTACTATCAATAAAACTGCTAGCACTACCAATGCTAATATTACTACTGTGACTACTAGTACAACTACACCTAAGGGTATGTAGGTGAAACTTTCTGGGAATGTTGGGAGAGAATGTGTAATAATAATTAATAATTTATTTGTTACCCGCTTGTTTTGACAAATTAAGCGGAGTAAAAACATTAAGGAAAGAAAAACGAAATAACACAAACAATACAATTAATACAGTCTAATCAAAGGGTGGTAAGGGCCCAAGCGTTGACAGGCCTCAGCACCTAATCTAGCATAGAGTTTTTTATAAACGAAAATAATATCAGTGGCACAAAACTTTCTGATAATCTTCTGATTTCTATAAGAACGCGGCAGATACAATAAATATTTACAATAACGAAAATACATAACTCTTATGCCCTGCAAATCTTGATTATTGAACAACGGGCGCAAACCGGAAAGAAACAATATAGAATGATCGCAATATTTAGAATAAAGTCTGGATAAAGCCTTTCGTGAAAATCTGCCTCGGTTCGGGACAATTTTCGCGTACCCTTTTTTAAGTTTACTTTTAATATCATTTAGCCCACAGGATCGAAAAGCTGATAAAGATGAACAAATATTAATACCAAGCCACCGAATCGAAGAAACGAGCTTAACTGAAAAATAACCACAATCAAGATCACTACTTTGATGCTTAGCATTAAAAACTAAATATTCACATTTTTCAGTATTAAGTTTGAGGCCGATTTCCTCAAAAGACTTAGAAACAAGCTGGGTCGACTTAATTAGGCTAGATTTAGTGCGGCTGATCAAAAGTAAATCATCTGCATATGCAATGTACGAAAGATTAGTTAGGCCTAAAAAACATGATGGATTAATACGTGGCAAAACAGAATAAAGACAAGCATTAAAAAGATAAGGGGATAAGACTCCTCCTTGCCTAAGACCAGAACGGATGGGGATATTACCAACGTAGGTGTCACCTGACTTGAGTCGAACATATGAATTAGCATACCAAAAACGAAGAGTTGATATAATAGACACATTTGCACCAAGTTGGATTAAAGAATACCAAAGTTGGCTATGACAAATTGAATCAAAAGCTTTTGAAACATCGAGTGCACAAAAATGAACCTCAAAACCATTTTTATGTGCTTCAAGTAATAGCGAAACTATAGCACGATGAGCATGTTGGCATCCTATATACGGCTTAAAGCCAAACTGATTAGACATTTAATCTACATTAGACAGGAGATCAGGGAGCGCGTTTCAAAATTGACGTAATGTTACCAACTAAAAAAGAATCAGGGACTAAAGAAGAGCATAAACACATCTGAAAAAGTAACTGCAAGTGATAAACTAATTCCTCCGAATCGGTGTTGAGGTGAAAAGCACTGATCCCGTCTATATCATAAGATTTCGATTTAAGTCTCTCTACACTTCTTTTGACACGGTCAACACTAACGGGAGGTACATGACCTTGAATGATTTTGTTAGGCAACAGATTAGAACAGAGCTTGGCAAAACGAAAATGAACCGCATATATCACTGTATCGAAAATGTTACTATAATGATTGATCCATGATACATTAGGGATTCGGTCAGCCGTAGGCGATCTATCAAAATTCGCGACATAGATCACTTTTTTCCACTGGCTAGGAGACTTAGGAAATTCAGCACCATTGTACCTAATTTTTCGAAGATAGCGTTTAAAATCAAGTTGAATCACAATGCAAGGTCTTTATGCAGGTTTCAAAAGGGTGTATCAGTAATGTTTTAAGAAGTAATTGGTTCTTAAAATCGAAACTCAAAAGGCTTGTTTTTATGAATGTACATATGAATATACAGATTATCAAAAGGATATATCAGCAATATTATAGTAAAAGCTAATTGTATTAAGTTGAACATTGACAAACTTAATGAGAGGGATGTTCAACTGACAAAAAGGCAATAGGTTAATACTATTGGTGCTACTAGTACTATGCTGCTACAAGTACTATCAATAAAACTGCTAGCACTACCAATGCTAATATTACTACTGTGACTACTAGTACAACTACACCTAAGGGTATGTAGGTGAAACTTTCTGGGAATGTTGGGAGAGAATGTGTAATGAATCACAAAGCATCGTCTATATGCAGGTTTCAAAAGGGTGTATCAGTAATGTTTTAAGAAGTAATTGGTTCTTAAAATCGAAACTCAAAGGGCTTGTTCTGCGGAATGTTCAACTAATTAAAAGACAATATTTGTATCCTAATGCAACTGCTTCTAACTCATACTACTACTGCCACTATCGTTGATACTGCTGCTACTACCACTAAAATGACTAATACTGCTACTACTACTATTACTAATGGCACTACTAGCGCTAAAGCTGAGGGAATGAAGGCGGAATATACCGAAACTTCGAAACATATTGAACTAAATCGGAAAATAATATGCCCTGCAGATTGTCAAGAGGATATTTATCAGCTATGCTTTAGGAATGTCTTATAATATTAAGTTGAAACTTTCCGCATATTTTGAAGTTGGCATTAAAGAAAACCAAGTTTGCTATGTGCATGCTGTTACTAATGTCTCAGTAACAGTTGATGGTATTAAGTCAGCAATTGTTGAAGGGGTTGTTGAAGAAAACCCAGGGTACTATGTGCAAACTATTTCTAATACACCTAATTCTACCGTAACTATTGCTACTACGCAAGCTGAAGGTATTAAGATGAAGCTTTCAAAGGATGTTTAGGAAGATATTGAACTAAATCAAAACGAGCTATGAAGGTGTACACAGGTCTACACAGCAATATCTCAACAACAGCTTAAACTTTAAGTTGAATCTTTCAGGGTATATACACATTTTTTTTTTTAATTTTTTTTTTATTTATTTTTTTTTTTAACGAGCTGCAAGGCACTATGTGTAGATTGTTAAAAGTAATACTACGACTACTTTAACCAGTGACATGAAAGGTATTAAGTTGTAACTTTTTGGAAACATTTAAGCAAAATGTCAATTAAATGAAAATAAAATATACAAGCAAGTTTCCAAAAGGGCATCAATATCATAGCCAGTGCCACTCTACTAAAGATAATAATATCATTGAAACTTTGAAAATACCTAATTCAATTGGAAAAGAATAAGTTCCAGTGCCCCTTTTAAAAGTGAAAAGTAATTGGAAGGCAAACAACCCTCAGCCCAAGCCCGTTAATTTTCAAATACATCTAATCAGAATTTTGAAATAGCCATTTTTTTTAATGTAGTTGAGAGGTCCAGTAGCTCTGCAATTTTCCCATTATGCTTTAAAACTAAATATTTCTTTGAAACTAAATCAAAAGCCACTGTGTGCACGCGGGTTTCCAAGTAGATATCTCAGCAACACACAAGGAACGACTGAGGGTATTAAGTTGATTAAATAGAAAAAAACAAGTTTTTTTAAATCATCAAAGTAAGGAGCAACCCGGCTCAATAGTAAACGAAACTCTAACAAACGGAATTTTGATGCTAAAAGATACATCAAAAGAATTGAATTTTCATGCTGATTCTGAATATGTAAGTTTTATCAAATTTAATCTTTGTCATCAAAAGTTACGAGCCTGAGAAAATTTGCCTTATTTTGGAAAATAGGGAGAAACACTCCCTAAAAGTCAAAGAATCTTAACGAAAATCACACCATCGCATTCAGCGTAACAGAGAACCCAATAGCGAAAATTTCAAGCTCCTATCTACAAAAATGTGGAATTTCGTATTTTTTGCCAGAAGACAAATCACGGGTGCGTGTTTATTTGTTTGTTTTTTTTTTTTGTTTTTTTTTTCTTTTCCCCAGGGGTCATCGTATCGACCAAGTAGTCCTAGAATCTCACAAGAGGGCTCATTCTAACGGAAATGAAAAGTTCTAGTGCCCTTTTTAAGTGACCAAAAAATTGGAGGGCACCTAAGCCCCCTCCCACGCTCATTTTTTCCCAAAGTCAACGGATCAAAATTTTGAGATAGTCATTTTGTTCCGCATAGTCGAAAACCATAATAACTATGTCTTCGAAATGATTCACTCCCCAAAGTCCCTGGGGGAGGGGCTGCAAGTAACAAACTTTGTCCTGTGTTTACATACAGTAATGGTTATTGGAAAGTGCACAGACGTTTTCCGGGGGATGTTTTTGGTTTGGGGGTGGGGTTGAGGAGAGGGGGCTATGTGGGAGAATCTTACCTTGGAGGAATATGTCATGGAGGAGGAGAAATTCAATGAAAAGGGCGCGGGATTTTCTAGCATTAATATAAAAAAAAAAACAATGAAAAAATAAACATGACAAAGTTTTTTCATCTGAAAGTAAGGAGTAGCATTAAAACTTAAAACGAACAGAGATTATTACGCATATGAGGGGTTCTAAAAATACTTTAGCATAAAGAGCGAGGTATTTAGGAGGAGATAAATACCTTGCTCTTTATGCTAAAGTATTTTTAGTAATTTCAACTATTTATTCTACGGCCTTTCTGATTCAGAGGTCATTCTTAAGGAATTGGGAGAAAACTTAAGATTTAGTGTAAAGAGCGAGGTATTAACGAGGGGACAAACCCCCTCATATACATAATTAAAAATATAAGAATATAAAAGTTTGTAACGTAAGTTAATTCTTAAGTTACGTATATTTTTTACTAATAAAAACGTTTGTTAAAAATTAAAAGTTCTAGTTGCCTTTTTAAGTAACCGAAAAATTGGAGGGCAACTAGGCCTCCTTCCCCACCCCTTATTTCTCAAAATCGTCTGACCAAAACTAAGAGAAAAAAATTTAGCCAAAAAAGAATTAATATGAAAATTTCATTTTAATAATTTATGTGCGGAGAGCCAAAATCAAAAATGCATTAATTTAAAAACGTTCAGAAATTAAATAAAAAAACTAGTTTTTTAAACTGAAAGTAAGGAGCGACATTAAAACTTAAAACGAACAGAAATTACTCCGTATATGAAATGGGTTGTCCCCTCCGCAATCCCTCGCTCTTTACGCTAAAGCTTTTAATTGTTTTAAAAAGCAGAATTGTGGCAAAGATTCAAACTTTAGCGTAAAGAGCGAGGGATTGCAGAGGGGACAAACCATTTCATATACGGAGTAGTTTCTGTTCGTTTTAAGTTTTAATGTCGCTCCTTACTTTCAGTTTTTTTTTTTATTTAATCAAAGTAAGGAGCAACATTAAAACTTAAAACGAACAGAAATTATTCCGTATATGAAAGGGGCTTTTCCTCTTCAACGCCCCGCTCTTTACACTAAAGTTTGACTATTTCTATTAACTCTGCTTTTTAATACAGTAAGAAACTTTAGCGTAAAGAGCGGGGCGTCGAGGAGGAAAACCCCCTTTCATATACGGAGTAATTTCTGTTCGTTTTAAGTTTTAATGTTGCTCCTTACTTTCATTTAAAAAAAACTTGTTTTTTTCTATTTAATTTCTGGACATTTTTGAATTAATGCATGTTTTGATCTTGGCTCTCCGCACAAAAATAATTAAAACAAAATTTGCATATTGGTTTTCATTGGTAAAAATTATACGTAACTTACGAATTAACTTACGTAACAAACTTCTATATTCGTATGTTTTCATCGCGTATATGAAGGGGTTCAACCCTCGTCGATACCTCGCTCTTTACACTAAAGCTTAAATGTCCCAATTCCTTAAGAATCACCTCTGAATCACAAAGGCCGTAGAATAAATAGTTGAAATTACTAAAAATTCTTTAGCGTAAAGAGTGAGGTATAACGAGGAGGTAAACCCCTCGTATGCGTAATAATTTTGTTCGTTTTAAGTTTTAATGCTGCTCCTTACTTTCAGTAAAAAAAAAATCCATATTTATTTTTCATTGTTTTTTTTTTCAAATAATGCTAGAAAATCCCGTGCCCCCTTTATTGAAATTCTCTTTCCCCATGGAAAGTTCCTCCATGGAAATATCCTCCCACGTAACCCCCCCCCTCAACTATCCCCTCTAGACAAAAAAATCCCCTGAAAACGTCTGTACACTTCTTAGTAACCATTACTATATGTAAACACAGGTCAAAGTTTGTAACTTGCGAAGAAGAAATAGTTATTAGGTTTTTAAACTATGGTGAATAAAATGGCCATCTCAGAATTTGATTCCGGTAACTTTTGGGAAAAATGAGCGTAGGAGGGGGCCTAGGTGCGCTCCAATTTTTTTGTTCACTTAAAAAGGGCACTAGAACTTTTCATTTCCTTTAGAATGTGCCCTCTCGCGACATTCTAGGACCACTAAGTCGATACGATCACCCCTGGGAAAAAAAACAAACAAAAAAACAAATAAACACACATCCGTGATCTGTCTTCTAGATAAAAATGCGAAATTCCACAATTCTGAAATTTCTACAACAAGGTTCTCTGATACGCTGACTCTGATGGTGTGATTTTCGTTAAGATTGTATGACTTTTAGGGGGTGTTTTCCCCTATTTTCTAAAATGAGGCAAATTTTCTCAGGCTCGTAACTTTCGATGGGTATAACTGATCTCGATGAAACTTATATATTTAAAATCAGCATTCAAATGCGATTCTTTTGCGATTCAAAATTCCACTTTTTAGAGTTTCGGTTACTATTGAGCCATGTCACTCCTTGCTACAGTTCGTTACCACGAACTGTTTGATACTTTCAAAGATACTGCTGTAACCACTTTACCAAACACTATATGCCAACTACTATATGCCGTTTAACCAAACACTTGGAAAAATAGGTGACTATCTTAGTTCTATAACTATCTACCTTAGTTCTCCTGCCCTAGGAATGATACATGGACAGATAATAGATCGATTTATCTATTAACAAATGAACTGACAACATTTTTATACAATCCTAATAAGGAGGTTAATGCCAGATTTGCTGCTCACTCAATTGGACCATCTGTCTTGGCCTTTTCTACAATTAGCCATAGCTTGATGCGCACAACTACTTGACTTTAATTCAAAATCAACGGACTTGGTCGAAACCTTCGGCTTCGGCTGATCTTAATTATAACCACTTTTGAATTTTAAAATAGCTAAATATTCAGTATAGTTTAGTAGTCCAAAAAATATGAAATTTACTCATTATACTTTAAAAATAAATTTTTCTTTAAAACTAAATCAAAAGGTACCAGTATACGCTGGTTTCCCATAAGATATCTCAACAACACACAAGGGATGACTGAGGGCATTAAGTTGAAACTTTCCGAGCTTTTACTATAACCACCATAACCAACTATATATATACTATACTGCTATAACCAATTCTGATCTTACAATAGCATTAAATAAAAAGCGTTCAGGTGTATCAAGGCTGTCAAAGAGCGAATATAAATTTTGTTGGGAATGGTATTAAATTTTATCTTCCAGGTCAACTTGGTGAAGCATAAAACTAAATTAAACAATACTAATTGTATCTAGATTTTCAAGAGGGCTTATGCTGTTTAGATCATTGAAAAAAACATTTGCAACATGTGAATAAAAAGCCAAACTATTGATTCTTATAAAAAAAAACTGAAAAGATATACAATATTTTTCCGATCAAAAAGATTCTGTTGAATTTAAAAAACTTTTTCCATAAAATAAGTTTATCAAAGAAAAATATAGAGCTCCAGAAAACTAATTATTAGCAGAAATAAACTCAAATTATCTTCGTAAAACTACCACAAATCACTAACAATAAATAATTGAAAACCAAGACCAACTGACATTGGAATAAATAACTGAATCAAACCAATAAACGTGCAGAAACTAACATGAGAAGGACTTACCTTCTGAACTCCCATGCCTTCTGAAGACCAAAACATATTTCATTATTTTAAATATTTAAATATTTTGAATTTTTTAACCTTAGCATATTAAAATTGTTAAGAATTTAAGGGATGAATATCAGCAAATGTATATAAAATTGTTAATCCACATTTTTTTTCAGTTAAGTTCAAATTATGTTCTAGTATTCACAATGCATGGAGGTTGTCAGTCCTGTTAATATTTGTTCATCATGGGTCTACTTTATTTATTGATTTGTGGAAGTTTTATGCCTGGAAAATTATTCGACTTTATTTTCTGTTCATTGGTTTAATAGAGCTTTTTACTTTTCTTCGAAAACTCACTTAGTGATAGAAGTTTTCTTTTTTTTTTACTTTAATCAGTACAAAAATTGACTTGCCAACTTTTTGACACCAACTTGATGTATTTTAGTCAAACTAGAATTTTCTGTTCTTATTGTTTACTGCATATGGTACTTGACCCTGGAGGGGTATTCGGTGGGTAGTCAATAATTTGCGGAGGCTAGTCGCTCGTCGTTTATCCTTGCTCAGTCTCTTTTTTTTCATTTTGAATTCCAGACAACAGACGACTGTCCTTTTTTGCGTGTGAATTGATATCTACTCAAAATATTTCCACACCAAAAACAGAAAAAAAGGAAAATAAAACAGAAAAATATCATATAACCATAAAAATTAACTATATAACCAGATATTACTAACTGTATAAGAAATCAATCAGCAATTTATTTTTTGCATTGAATGCTGTAAAGTGAATAAGTGTATTGTAGTTACATATTTAGTGGTAATAACGGATAGAAAATCAATAAAAACGTGGTAACGAACTGTTAGTAAGAAGTGATGCTGCTCAATAGTAACAGAAACTCTAAAAAATGTATTTTGATATCAATAGATACATTAAAAAAGTGGCTTATTATGCTGATCCCAAATATGTTACATTCATCATGTTTAGTGTTAACCATCAAAAGCTGCGAGCCTGAGAAAAATTTGCCAGATTTTTGAAAAAGGAGGTAACACCCCTCAGAAAAAAAATTCTCAATACCTTGCTCTTTACACTAAAATTGTTGTTGAACATTTAAAAAAGCTTCCAAGCAAATACCCCTTGTATTTTAAGAGTTGTTCTTAAAATATTGAGCCCCCTCACATAAAGACTAATTTCTGTTTGTTTTTAAGTTTTAATGTTGTTCCTTACTTTCAGCTGACAAAACTTGTTTTTTATTTAATTTGATAAAAGGAAACGTGGATGAAATGTTAGCAAAATACTCACTAAAACACATAGTACCGGCGTAAATAGACTTAGTCTCCCTTTGAAGGTACGTTGTCTTTGGAAACTACAAGACTGTCAATGAAAAGACAACAACAATCATAACAATCTGATCTAATTTGAATTCCTTGTTATTTTCACTATTTAACGTGGTAACACGGGGATAATTAAAAAGAAACATAATTTTATAATATAAAAAGGAAAAATCTTTGAAAATCACGGTTTTCAAGCAAGAATTTAAGATGAGTTTAGGGGATCAAATTTTTTTATTCTAATAAATCTTTTACCTGAAAAACATCATGCAGCGAATCCATAGAGTAGAAGAAAACAAATTAACAGACAACTCAATGCAATGGCCTTTCAAAAGCGGCATAATACCCCAATTTTTATCTCAAACACTTTTAGTAAATTATATTCCGAATAAAAAAAAGTAAGCAAGAAAAGCTCTATAGATGCTTGTAAGACAAACAAAATAGTACTAGTATTTTTATTGCCCTAGATTATTTAAGGGCAATTGCTAGTGCAATTTCAAGGACCATTTTGAAATTGCCTTTATTAGATTATTATTTGGCTAAAATTAGATCTATTTTGTTGTCTGGATACATGTTTGTAATTTATCAATGCCACCATCCAAAAAATTGCATCGTGAAATAGGCAACGAGGTAAAAACTGGTCGCACTGATTTAAGTATTTAAACATTTCTTAAATATTAAATACTTAAATCTTTCCAATGATTTAAATAT